>NC_044327.1:33271828-33571828 GCF_007399415.2 Gopherus evgoodei
TTGTATCATATTTTGTGGTTTCTCAGGATGATTATGGCTCAGATTCAGTGTCCACAAATCAGAGATTTCAATAAGCAAGGCTCAGGAAATTATTTCAGTAAACTTAACACTAAAAGGCACAAAATAAGCCTTAATTGTTTTCAGTATTAATGATCCATTTCCCAATCAAATCTGCATTCAGTATAGTAGTAGATGCAGTATCTGTGGGCAGGTACTCTGTTTCTACACACTGTATAGTGCATATTTTGAAACTAACTTAATTTTTAGACAACTGTTATGGGATGTGTCTTGCCTGTCTGCAGTTTGATTTGATTGTCCAATTAATTTAATTTAGCTTGCTGTCAGGATGCCTTCAAAGCATGTGTTATAGTTGCCTCTATTATCTTTTGAAGTTAGATGGGAGAATTAAATTTATCCTTTTTTCCTCCAAAGAAAGATTTTTTTTTCCGCAAATTTCCGGGGGTGTGTTGAGTCAGATTCCTACGTGAGGCATTCACTGTGAGCCGAAGTGTTGTTTGCCAGTTAGCCTTTATACTCAGTGAGCAATTGTGCTAGTAGCACAAAAAGCAGAAAGGGTTTCCAGACTAGTGTTTCCAGACTAGTATAATGAAAGACATCTGATTTTAACTGAATCTTTTTTTGTTGCTTTCTTTTCATTCAAGACATAACTATTCTTCCTTTATATTAAATCAAATGCGATGAGTAATTAAGCACAAAAAGACAGTGATTTCATTTTATATGCAGTGAACTACCTATTGGAGCATATATGAATGAGCTTTAGAAGTTCTCCTTTATTGAGAACTGAGACACACATCAGATTATACAACTAAAAGCTATTTGACTTTATCTGAGTATTCAGTTACCCTCACACCTATTGAAATTTCAATTGCCAACATTAAAAGAAAACAGCAGGGTATTTTTAAGTCTGTATAAAAAGGACAACAGCTTTTTCCTCCCTGAAATTAGAATAAGGAATGATCCAACACTCACTGACACCTCGAGAGAAAACTCGTGCTTGCAAATCATGTAACCATCAAATGTGCCAGCAGTTATTGATGTCTGCAAATGGATGACTATGGATAGTGACTTCTTTTGAATTTTGTCTCCTTTTATGCCCCAGACAGTGTTTTAATGCCCCTAGCAAGAATTTGGTGGGGTGGGGGAAGGAGAGGAATAGGGGTAGGGAACAGAGAGCTTTTCAGGTTCAGCTCCTGAATCCCACTAACTGGAGAAATTTGCTTTCTTTCCCCATCCATTTTACAGGACTCTGAGCTTCAGTCTGATATATACCCAAGTAAATATAAACTAAAAATGATTTGAGGAAGTGTATGCTACATAAGTAGAAAGGTCATTAAATGTAAGGTTATAAATATTCTTTCTCTGAAAATCCTACCATTTTGCTGTGCTTTTCACAGCTCCACTACTGTTATCTGTTCCTTTCTTTGTGCCTTGCTTCATTCTACTTCCTATGTTTACCTGATTGTAGGCTTCCATCTCTTCAGGACAGGAATTTAATTTTATTTCATTTCTATAAAGTTGGAGCTATGTGAATGTTGTTAATTTTGTTTATAATAGCTCTTCTATGGAACTATTCAAGTAACTGATTTTTCCATACAATATCAGTAGATCCTTAAAATTTAATAAACTCAGCATAACATTGGCGTGCACATAGCTACCAAATCTACAAAATAATCATGACTGAAAAATGTGTATCAGTGTCTACTGCATAAAAAGCTGCATTTCAGGATGATAACGCTCAAGAAAGGAGTGATGGCTAAAAGAGGGCAAAACCTTACACAGTGCACTCATTCAAAGCACTTGAGACAGATAAACAGGTACTGTCTAGACCTTCCAATTTGTTCCCAGAGCTTTAATCGCTAGCGCTATTATGAGACAACTGTGTTCCTGAAAAACATTCTGGGCCTGATTCTGATTGCACTAATACCAATGTAAATCAGGAATAACTCCACTGAAATAAATTGTTACACAGGTGTAAAACTGAAAGATAAAGTTAGGAGGCATGAGATCAGAATCAGGCCTGTAGCATATTAATATGAAAACAAGTACTCCAAGCATCCTAACTGGCTTCAGAATTCTCGTGTCCATAAGGATTAAAAGTTTCTAGGCCCTTTTTGTACAGGTTTTGCAAATGCACTTGACAATTGTGCATAAACACAATTTAAACTTGTTCGTGGCTGACCTGGGTTCCAAGATGGCCTCACTCAAAATCACTTTAGCTCTATTGATGGTGGCTAGCCAAACTACAGTAGAGCCTGCTTTCCCTACAACTGCATAAAATGGAGATGGGTTTGAGCTGATACAGATCTGAAATTTGGAGTGTTTGGATCTGGAGTTTTTATTCAGGCCAATCTGTGTCTTAAACACTGTTGTAAATACCTGTCCAGGCATGATCTTAAAATAAAGCAAGGTATATTCAGGGCAGGTATACATCAATACCCATGATGCTTTTCTGTTCTACATTTATCGCAAAGCTCTACTTTGGGAACATACCTTTTGGGAACAGCTGGCAGATTGCACAATAGGGATTCAGTCCCTAGTGACAATGAATAGCAATAATTTCTTTTACATTATTTTTTTAAAACATCTATGCCATGCATTCATATTTATGTACATCTCTGGGTGTACACATTTTTAAGAGTTAAAAGCTTGGCACTTGGAAGTGAAGGAGGCCAAAAAAAACCCCAAAACAAACACACAAAACCCCACATTGAACAGTCTTAAATAATTCAAACTGGGTTAATTTTTAATTTGAAAGTTCTAAAATTTCTGACATTGAAATACAAACTTTTTAGTCTCCTTCTGTATCCCATCAAAACAATCTGAGTTTCAAATATTAGATACAATGCACTGCTCAGGAATAACCTGCAGACCACGACATATTTTCAAAGTTTATTCAGGCAAACAATTTTGAATAACTAGTACATTTTTGAAAAGTGATCTCTCCATAAAGAGTTGGAAAAAATGGACAGCATTAGTCAGTTAAATTATTAAGTACAATGACTCTGTCCTGCTGTAATTATGCCAGTAAAGTGTCCCAAACTATGTAAAGCAGAAAAGTGGTTGAGAAATATGCAAATAGGCAATTCAGAAAAATTATTTTCATAACAGTCAAACACTCCCTGCACAAGGCCACATCCTTCTAAAATTCTGTGAATTTATAAAGTATTACAGTGAGCTTGCAAGTTAATTACAAAATATAGTTTTCAGATATTTGAGGTGATTAAGTCAATGGCATTACTGATAATTTGTGAAAATGTATTACATCTTGCTCAAGATGCCAGTGGTCAAGTGGAATTGTAGCAAATTTGTTACAAATTTTTTATTTCTTCTGTTTTTCTGTTGCTTCTGTGGGCTGGTGAGTCATGTTTTTAATTAAGATTTTATGCAAAGCTGTCACTGACGTGCTCAGGTAAGTGCCATCAACATCCCCAAAATGTCAGTTTCAGTTTTAAAAAAAACAACTCCCAGAGGCTATTACAGCTTCTGTTGGGTGTTGCACTACTGTGGTTGTGTGGATTTTATTTTACCTCTTAGACCTAACTGGCTCTGCATAAAAGTATGCCACTAGGGTGTTCTGAATCTAGCTCTGACTGCTGTAACTGGGCCAGTGAGGAACAATGAACATAAAGAGGTTTTTTGGATCACATAGCTAGCCTAAAGTACTATAACAGCTACTTATGTTTCTGACATCAACATCTTAATACAAAGCTTACCCACATGTGTGCACAGTCAGATGTAGTGGTAGGGAAGCATTGCTTTCAAACTTCCTTCTTTATATTTGTTCATTTGTTTAATCTTTGATGTCAGAAAATAGAATACTGAGAGAGGAGTGGTGCTGACATTCTTGGAACAGGAACAAAAATGTAAAATACAGAACAGAGCTCCACCACTGTCGCAAGGAGTTTGTTGTAGGGAGAGACCAGTGTGCTTGATTAATTTTCGGTTTGTCAGCGTGAGGCATTGTAGCCTCATATGCTGTACTGTAAGCAAGATCCTATTGGACAGTGCACTAAAGATGCTTTAATAGTAATATTTTACATGAGTACAGTGCTTTCTGTCCCAAAGTATCTTTCCAACTACAAAGCACACTTTAGCTTTATACATATAGCTCCACTAGGGTGGTGGGAAGCAGTCAAGCAGTATTGTACAACACTGGAGTGAGAAGGGCCTGAGCATTTTTTTGCCAAGGACTTTTCTTTGCGAGGAACACAACACAAGCCCCCTACTGTTGTGAAAGGTTTGATGATATGCTCCCTTCTGTCCAAACAGAGCTGACAGAACCTGTATGTGCAATACAGATGTGTGAATACCTCAAAAAAATCCACAAACATTTTCTTAAATAAAAAATTTGAATACATTTTGGCTATGTTTGTGTTTGCTTTCTGTGAATGTTATAATAGAGTTTTACTGGCAGGAACATTCATGGATGCAGCAAATTTAGAACAGATACAAAATATTTGTGAAATGCAGATTTTGAACTCAGATGTATGTGCACACCAAAAACTTGATTCTAAAGAGTTGTGCTCATCCAAGGAGGCAGAAACATGCCATGTGATCTATTTATCCCTGTCAAAACTAACCAATGCAATTAGTTTTGAACATCAAATGCTCTCAGTAAACTGATTACAAACCTTCTATGGACCAAGAATTTTTCATATTTTTTTGGGAGGGTGGGGAATAATACCTACTAATGAATAAGAGCAGCCATATTGGGTCAGACCCAGGGGCCATCTAGCCCAGTATCCTGTCTTCTGTCAGTGGCCTATGCCAGGTGCCTTTAGAGGGAATGAACAGAACAGGTAATTATTAAGTGATCCATCCTATCGCCCAATCCCATGTGTCTTACTGATATGTGTTGTCTTGACAATTAACAAAAAGAAACTCATTGAATAATATAGTCACTACAAATTTTTTGCTCAGCTTTAGATTTTACAGTCACATCGCAAAGACCCAAAAGTGCTGATCCAAATAATGTTGAATGTATCTACCTTAAAGGGATGACGGATTCATTTGACTATGATGGATTTTGATATACAAAGAACACATTTTCTTTTGTTTAGGGCCCAATCCTGACTTAAATAAGTAGTCCTTACTCATCTGAGTAGTATAGTTGAGTTAAAAGTGACAGCTAATAATAATACTACATTAATTAATTAATTAATACCTACTTTGTAAATGTTGGCAGGATCTGTCCCTCAATTGTTTTTGCAGGGCAAAATCTAAACCATTCTAAACTCTCCTTGTTTTGCCTAAGGAATACTACACGATATGAACCATAGCATCTCAGCGTTGTCTTGCCCTTCTACCACTGAGATAGAACAAAGTAATAAAAGGATGGAATTTCAGCCTTTAAATTTCTTTGTTTTCCCTCATTTAAAATTTAATTAATCGTGGTGATAGTTTGTATTTAATGTCAGTGATGTTTTAACTTTTATATTAGTGTCAAATGAAAATGTCCTTATCTGTATTTTAAATATGGGTTATTGACCAAACTGTGTAAATATGCAGTAAGGCAGTTTTTTAATTACTGGTTATTCATGCATAGTCATGATGGGATAAAACTGGTTAGTACCATGATCACCTATGAATCATGATATTTCTTTAAAAATATGTTATGAAACGTGCAACTGTGCATATATGGCAGAGAATTTTCAAAGACTAATACAAGTGTTGAAATTTTAACTTACAGAAATACCTAATATACCTAAAGTACTAGCCTGTATAAAAGAAATGATTTCTGAGAACAATAGTTTAGGTGCACAAAAATGGCATGAGCATCAGTAAATCTGTATTTCGTTGTGCTTTTGGTACATTGCCATATATTCAACTTGTACATCAAAATTTCAGCCTATAGATTTTTATAGTCTCCTGGAGGTTCTGCAGTTGTTTAAAATAGTATGTGAGCTATAGCAGCAGTTATGGTACAGTTGTAATAGAATAATGCATACAACTGGTGGGAAATCATATGGATACACTGTGAGAAGATACGTTGATAACCTCCTACACCATGGATATACAGTATGAGGTGCTTTAAGTAGATAAAGTACTAGCTACAGAGAACATGAATCTTCTTTCTATAAAAAAGTATCCAAGGAGATGCCAAACCTTTTAAGTTATATTTTAAATAATGCTGCATTTATAAGAGATTCTTCATGACTGGATAACTGCAAGTATAATTTGATTATTGGAAAAGGGTCAAGTGTATAATCTTAGGGGGAAATCTTAAACTTTTCATTTAAAAATTTTCAAACTTTTCTGTAAAAAAGAAAAGAGAAAATTTACCCATGGTATATTAGATATGGTGCTGGAGGTAGGACTCAGAAAACTTAGGTTTCATTCTGTTTTCTGCCACTGACCCACTGGATGACCTTGGGCAAAACACATCACCTTCCCAGGCCTCAGTTTCCCTTCCCATTTTCTCTATTTAGGTTGTAAACTCTTCAGGGCCAGATCCATCTCTGTGTGCACAGTGCCTCACATAATCTGGCGCTGATCTTTGCTGGGTCCTCCAGGTCCTACCATAATAATAATTCCAGTAATCAGATTTATAATCCAAGTAACAAAAATATCTAGCATGTAACAAAATACATTACACGACTATAGTTCCTGATGATATGGTCAGAGAGTTCAATGAGTTCATTCTATTCTTCAGCAGTAACCTCTGTAATATTGTCATCTTTTCTTAAGCTGTTGTGTGTTTTGTTGCTGTTTTTGTGTTTGCTCTTGGCAAAATGGTTTGATTAGTCAGTCAGGAATTTTTGTATTATAGTTTATGAAGGGAGTCTGCTTTAAAAAAAATGAGCATGTTGTTGTTCTGTACTATGGCAGAGGTTTTATAAGTGGTGTTTTTTTCTTGTGAAAGTTTTCAGTGACTGTACACACACACACACACACACACACACACACACACACACACACACACACACACACACACACACACACACACACGATTTTTTGTTTTCCTTAAGCATCCACTGTATTTCACATGAGAATGGTATCTAGGAATGGCATCTTAGAAAGATTACCTTTTTATTTTTTTGTCAGATAGAGCAGACAAAGTTCCAAGAGTAAAATGATTGGAATTAAAATTATTTGTTTTATACCAGTGATTTTTTTACTCAGTGTTCCTTGACAATTTACTTCCTGGTTAAATAAAAATTTTTGGTCACTATCTATAAAGCTATGAATGGTCTGGGCCCCAGATATCTCAGAATTCACCTGCGCCACTATGCCAAATGCAATTACTGAGTCTGGTTTACTAATGTGTTATTCATTGAGTCATCTCTGTCGTCTTTTCTCCAAGAAAATATACCCAACTCCTTAAGCTTCCATTATAACTTAGGTGCTCAAGGTGGTGTCCTCTTTTCCCCTTTGCAGCAGCCTCCAACAGTGATAATCTCCTTATATAGTATGATTACCAGTAGTGCACTCAGTGGGCTTGATTTTAGCACTGTGGTACTCCAATTTTACGCTGCACTTTACACAACCAACATAAGAAATATGAAATTATTCAAGTAATACTTCTAAAAGCTTTTTCTGGGAGAAGTATAATGCAGTAAAGAGACCGGAAGGATTTAGGTACTTGAGAAAAGGGCAGATGCTGTGCGGAATGTTTTAAATCTGTATTTGTCTTGTTAAATTTTAAAATCTGAGACACAGCTTGTTCTCATTTTGAATAAATTTTGGAAGCCTAATATAGTGGTTTTTGTGTAAGGAAATATGCTTCATTGTTTTGTTGTTTTGTTTTTTTTCAGGCAAGAGCAGGCCAGTGTTTTGTATGCGAACATCAGCTTAGTGGAACCAAGATTAATTCAGCCTTATGAACATGTTGTTAAAAACTTCATCCAAGAGATCAAACTTCAAAGCATGGAGATGGAAAGCTTGGCCATAGCTGTAAAAAGGTACAGGGGATCGTTCTGAATGTCAAACATGTGCAGTTATGAACTTCACCACTTATTTCTGTAGTCCAGTATGTTGGTTAAAGTTACCTGGTTTTAATGGCAAAACATGTTGAACAGAATATTTTCATTTTTAGGATATTAAACTGAGAAGTTGAAAGAATCACAGAGTTGTTTTTTTATACAAACCAGACAATTTGCAAATTGCAAATGACTCTGTATGTAATTACTTACACTTTGGATAAATTCTGGGGCCAGTCTTTGATCCAAAGGCAGGCTAAGATCCCAGATTTTAATAACTAAAAAAAAATTGGTGGGTTTTTATTTTTGTTGTAACTGTAACTTTGAATACATATGACTGTCATTTGCTTTTACAAATATTATTTTTGTATCTCCCGCTTTAAGGAGAGTATTTAGGCAGCATGTTTGGGTATTGTACAGGGAGTCCTCGACTTTACGACCTTCGACTTAGGACGAACAACATTTACGATGTTTCTGAATTGACACCCTGATTCAACTTACGACAGTTGGTTTCAACTTTATGACACTTGGTACTGCAATAGATTGGATTGCGATTCCGAGTTACGATGTTTCGACTTATGATACACTTTTCAGGAACCAATTGTGTCGTAAGTCCGAGGACTGTGTGTATCTTAATATTTGTAACTATATCATATTGTCATATTTGTATACTACGTATTAAAATTCCTATATGTCAGGGAAAGCTAAAAATGATTTTGTTCTAAAAAGTGACTGTGCAAATGTTATCATGATGTTCCCTGTTCATTGTGTCTCAATGAACCCAGACTAAATTTGCTCAGTTTACAAGTCAGAAACTTTTAATTTCCAGTCCTGCAAACTCAGCCTTGGCTTTGAGAGTCAAGCTGATTTCTTTCCTCCTTGTACATCATCTCCAATAATATTGTAGAAACGTAGGACTGGAAGTGACCTTGAGAGGTCATCTAGTCCAGTCTCCTGCACTAGTGGCAGGGCTAAATATTATCTAGACCATACCTGACAGGTGTTTCTTTAACCTGCTCTTAAAAATCTCCAGTGATGGGGATACGAAAACCTCCCTGGGCAATTTATTCCAGTCAGAGCCGTCTCTTGGTAGGGCAAATCAGGGCAACCACTCCGGGCCCTGTGAGCCAGTGCTACTGGCTGGCGCCGCAGTCCTGGAAAACATAGGCGCAGGAACTAGTAGTGTGGGGAGTGCTGCAGCACCTCCGGATGCTGCCCACACCCCATGCCTGGGGTCCTCCTCCCATGCCCAGGGTCTCGGCTGTCCAGCTGCTGATGCAGGGCGGGGCCCCCAAGCTGACAAAGACTGCTTTGTTCCGGGCCCCACATCCCCTAGGGATGGCCCGATTCCAGTGCTTATGTAACATCGACAGACCCCAGTCATCAGCAGGCAGGATCGAACCTTGGACATCTAATGTTTAGTGCATGAGCCTCTATTGCATGAGCTAAAAAGCCCCATGGTGGTTAGCTAAGGCTGTAACAAATTCATTTATCTCTAAATGGTCTTGGTGCCACTACATGGGATAGAACACCACACTCAGGAGGTGTGTGTGTTACAATTATCCACCCTGACAGGAATTTTTCCTAATATCCAACTTAAACCACCTTGCTGCAATTTAAGCCCCTTGCTTCTTGTCCTAGTCTCAAAGGTTAAGGAGAACATTTTTTCTCCCTCTTGCTTGTAACAATCTTTCATGTACTTGAAGACTGTGATCAAGTTCTTTCTCAGTCTTCTCTTCTCCAGACTAAACAAACCCATTTTTTTCAATCTTCCCTATGTTATGTTTTCTAGATTTTAATCATTTTTGTTGCTCTTCTCTGGACTTGCTCCAGTGAAGGCTCCAATAAAGGTGCTGTGTCACATTTGGACTGATATATAAACTTATGTATGAATGGTGGTCATCTTCAAATGATTTCCTTGGCTAGGTAGTCTCAGATTGTCAGTGGGATGGCACAGCAGTAAATGAAGGCAGAATTTTGTCCTGCCACTGAAGCTGAAACTTTACATTAAATTTATGTGTTTTGGACAATATGTGAGAAGTAATTGAATAAGCCATATCAGTACTGGAGTGATAATAGTAGTTAGACAAGTAAAAATATAGCTTTTCCAGTAAAGTAAGTCAAGATGACTAAATGTATATAGGGCCTAGATCTATTGAGAAGATGGTGTATTTTTTTACATAGTCATTTTTCAGAGGAGAATTTCACTTTAAAGATTTATTTTAAAGGGAAAAATATGAAACCAACTTTCTTCTAAACAGAGCATAAACATCATAGCCTTTTGTCAGTACTGCCGTATCCAGGGGCGGCTCCAGGCACCAGTGCAGCAAGCGCGTGCCTGGGGCAGCAAGCTGGGGGGTGGGGGGGTGGAGGGTCGCGTGCCGGTCGTCGTGAAGGTGGCAGTCAGGCTCCCTTCAGCAGTGTTTCTGCGGGAGGTCCACCAGTCCTGTGGCTTCGGCAGCAATTAGGTGGCGGGTGCGCCAAAGGTGTGGGACTGGCAGATCACCTGCAGAACCGCCGCCGAATCTGTGTGACCAGCGGACTGCCCGCAGAAATACCGCTGAAGGCTGCCTGACTGCCATGCTTGGGGCTGCAAAAAACATAGAGCTGCCCCCTGCCGTATCTATCTTTCAGCCACTAATAAAACTGTGACATAATTGCCTCTCATGTTTGGCCCAGGGTTCAACATTTGCTTGTGTATGTTTGAACTGGATAGGACATGTACTTTTTTTCTCAAATTTTCTTTGAAGTCAATGGAGGACTCATTAGAGTATATTCATGTTTAAATCTTAGAGCTCAGGATAAAGCAGCAATACAACTCAGTGAGATGGAGGAGGAGATGGATCAGCGGATACAGGCTGCAGAACACAAAGTCAAGAAGGAAGTGAGTACTAGATATTCCCAGCATTTCATAATTATCAGGTTACTCCTGCCCCTGTTGAAGTCAATATTGACTTTAAAGGTGCAGGCTTCAGGCCCCAAGTACAGACTATTTCTCATCTTGATTTACAAATGTCTAAAAGTTTATGGAATCACATTTTCCAAATAATCTTATAAGAAAGTACTATTGTTTGGTTTTGATGCCTGTGGGCCAATACAGGCTGTAACTGAACAATATTTCCTTTGAAGTCATTTGGTAGAATGTGGGCCGTAGAATTTAGGACAGACTTAAGGTTACCAAATGCCTGGATATCATAGAAATGTAGCACTGCAAGGGACCCCAAAATGTCATCTAGTCCAGCCCCCTGTGCTGAATTAAGTTATCCTTCCTTATCCTTTTCTTTTAAAAGCATACATTTGATGCTGATGAGGAATGTAATTCTTAAGGAATGATTTGCACCATGAATGTTCTAAAAGCCATCCATTTCCCCTGCAAGAGTGGGGGGTTTGCATCACCATTTAGATTTGTTGGGCCTAACAAAAATACTTGGACAAAACTCCCATTGAGTTTAAGGAAGGATTGAGGGCTAAATGATTCTCTGGACTTGCATAGGCCTGATCCAAAGTGCACTGAAGTCAATGGAAAGACTCCCATTGACTTCAGTGAGCTTTTAATTTGGCCCAGGAAGAGGATAAAACCTCCCAAAGGACATTTTTTCATTTTCCTCACAAAACAGATTGGCTGCTTATGTGTAAGCAATAAATTGCAAGACACAGTGCTCCTATGTTGTTGAGTGGGGAGTGGAAGGGATTGACCACTGAAGGGGACACAGAATGGAAGGACGACATCCCCTGGGGAAAGGGTCTAATCAGTAATACCAGTGCCCTAAATTTTCCTGTCTTTACAGAGTTGTGTACTGATTATTGTTTGAGCTGTTTAATCTGCTTAGACTTTCCTTCCCCTGTTCATGCACAATTATTTTTTTTAGAGATTCCCGGAAGAGGGAGAGGAATCCCATCCCTATTGTAGTTAATGAGAATTTTGCCGTTGTCTTCAGAGATTTCAGGTTTCACCCATTCTCTTAATCCAGTTGCAACCTTGATGGACTGTTGGAAGAATCCTTTTCTCTTTATTAGTTAGGAGAAGATATATTAGAACCCTAAATGAACTGTGTAATAAAAGGTAGAAAATACAATAAACTACATACTCCTTGTGACGGGTGGGATCACAGAAACCCCTCTGGGAGCTGTCACCCAATGGGCCAAGACTACTTTTGCCCCCTGCTTTCCCTGCCAACTCAGGACTACAGCACCCTGTCTTGCTGAGCCAGACACTCCCGTCTGCTCCAACACAGACCCAGGGTCTGGATTATTTGCCCCAAAGCTGCAGGTTTACCTGAAAGCAGCTAACAGAAGTGTTCCTGTCTATAACACTCAGATGCCCAACTCCCAATGGGGTCTAAACCCAAATAAATCTGTTTTACCCTGTATAAAGCTTATACAGGGTAAACACTTAAGTTGTTCGCCCTCTATAACACTGATAGAGAGAGATGCACAGCTGTTTGACCCCACCCAGTATTAATGCATACTCTGGGTTAATTAACAAGTAAAAAGTGATTTTATTAAATACAGAAAATAGGATTTAAGTGGTTCCAAGTAGTAACAGACAGAACAAAGTCAGTCACCAGGCAAAATGCAATAAAATGCGCAAATCTGTGTCTAATCAGACTGAATACAGATAATCTCACCCTTAGAGATGCTTCAGTAAGTTGTGGGTTTTGTTTTTTTGTTGTTTTTTTTTGTTTTTTTGTTTTTTTCCCTCAGACTGGACACCTTCCAGGCCTGGGCACAATTCTTTCCCATGGTACAGCTCTTGTTCCAGGTCAGGTGGTGGCTAGGGGATTCTTCGTGATGGCTCCTCTCTCTCCCCTTTCTTCTGTTCCACCCCTTTATATATCTTTGCATAAAGTGGGAACCCTTTGTCCCTCTCGGTTTCCACTCCCCCCCTCCCACACACACTGGAAAAGCACCAGGTTAAAGATGGATTCCAGTTCAGGTGACATGATCACAGTCACTGTAAGACTTCATAACCCACTTGCCAACACACCCAAATACAGGAAGACTCACAGGTAAAACACAGCCATCTGCAGACAATAGTCCTGGTTAATGGGAGCCATCAAGATTCCAAACCACCATTAATGGTCCACACTTTGCGTAATTACAATAGGCCCTTAGAGTTATATTTCATATTTCTAGTTTCAGCAGCAAGAATGATACATTTATACAAATAGGATGATCACACTCAGTAGATTATAAGCTTTGTAATGATACCGTACAAGAGACCTTTTGCATGAAGCATATTTCAGTTCATTATATTCACTCATTATCATATTTTTATGAAGCCATATAGATTGCACAACGTCACACTCCTCTTTGTCTATGTAACATAATGTTATAATAAGCAACTATTACATTGAAATATAAACCTACTTCAATATATTATATGCCTAAGAACAAAAATCAAGTTAAGATGGTCTAACACGTGCACAATAAATACATCAAATAGTATTTATTTATTTATTTATTTATTTATTGTTTAATTTTTGTAGGCTACACAATATACTCGGACCAGTCTGCATACTGGAAGACACGGTCCCTTTCATCAAAAGGGAGCACATTGTTATAATAAACTGCCAAACACTCTTTACCACTTGTATCATGAATGGTTATTTGATTGGTTAGTAGGTGAGAAGATAAATGATATTTGGATAAATATGTTATGTCATTGACCTTAGTATGTTTACTGTAAATACTCATTTTGTAATATAATAATCAGTGATTTATCTATCAGTTTCCTAGAGGGGATAGAACACACATGATGACATCAAGGTCTCAGGTGTGAATTCAGTAAAATGGTGTGTTATAATATGTTTGGCAAATGACAATGTAAATCACAGGAAAATAAGTGGAGGATGGGCACAACTGTATATCCTGCTGGGAAGATATGGAACATTTTACACGTAGGAAACAAATACATTACTTCTGAAAGAATTTCCTCTCTGCACACACAAGTACATTGCAATAATAAAAAAATAAAATGTAACACTCTCAACAACCATTATGTGATCAACAGATGAACAGGAAACATGTATCAAAGGTCATGTACAACAAGCCATTGCACTTGTGCACTCCTCCTGTCTGCTACATATTTCCGAATGTAGATTGTAATTTTTATCCTAATACAAATCAGTCTGTACCGTGGGCTAAAGAGTTCTAACAAATATGAATGGATGGACTGAAAATCAGATAAATGACAGTGTTTTGGGACCACTGGGGTGAAATCCTGGCAACATCAAAGTTAATTGCAAAGCTCCCATTGACCTCAATGGATATGTCTACATTGCAATTAAAAACTCCTTAGCTGTGGTGCAGAAATGTGGACTTATGGAGCCTGCAAAGAGGGAAGGTCCAAGAGCTTGGGCTCCTGCCTGAGCCTAAATGTCTACACTGCAATTACAGAACCTCTTAGTCTGAGTCCCACAAGCGTGAGTCAGCTGACACAGATCAGTTGCGGCTGTTTAATTGCAGTGTAGGCATACACAGTAGAGCCAGGATTTTACTCCTGATACCTAAGTACCAATATCAAGGATGGGCTGTAACTTATTTCTCCTATCATTCTATGGATTACATTTCTTTACATGTTTCTTTCAGTTCATGGCTCGACTTATTTTCAAAAGGTAAAACGCCCCGAGAGCAAATGTAACTTGCCGAGATATTTATTTTATGGGATTGTTCTAAGCTATAAATCTTAATGGCTGCAGTGAGCACACTGTTGTTTCAGACAGTGTGCTGACTCACACCAGTGTGACGCCTTCCTCCATATGATATCTGTATTTTGAGTGTTCCCTGCCTTCATGTTTTCACCAGGAAGGCAAACAATTAATGTGCAAGTCATACGTTAGGAATCTGTACAGGTGTCAGCAGTAGGAAAATCCTGCACTAGCTGGACAAGTGATTTACCTGTATTGCTATAATTAAAACACACACATACCAAAGGCTCTTTTATGAAAAGAATTGCACCCTGAGTAAAGTTTCGATCTTTGTTCCTTTCCACAAATAAAATCTGGCAGCTCTCTTAAAATCTTCATTTGCCAATGCTGATTGTTGTGACACCTTCTGGTTTGTAGTGCTCAAGTCAGAGAGGAGGCCTGTGCTGAGTTTAACATTCCCATCTACAGTTCTCGAAGCCTGTGTAAACCTTATTGATTTAAACAAACAAAACCCCAGTAATCCACTTGGATCAGCGTTCAGACTAAAAACCTTCCTGAGTCCTCTACAAATTAAGATACTGTCACTATCCTTTCTCATACTCATACCTCCCCTTTTGTCCCCTCCAAAATGGGATAACAATATTGCTTTAGCTGTATCTAGAGACACTTTTCAGTTTCATTGTGGACGCTGGCAACATTGAAACAAGGAAGTATGACATGAATTACAAACAAAGAACTGTCACACAAATTTATCTTGGGAACCAGCGTGTGATATTTTCTGAGGGGAGAAGGGAGGAGAAAGATTATTTACTCTGGGACCATATGTGTCTTCTGTGCGAATTACAGACTGGTCTAAAATCCATCAGAGTCCACAAAACTGGGTTACGGTTGAATTAAGTAACATTGGTGAACTGACCTGAGGTTTTACTCCAATCTGCTAAACATTTCTCTTCTACAAATACTTCAGATACTACAAATAGGGCTGTAATAACTTGAGAATTCAATTCAATGCCCATTTTAGTCAATTGAAAGGCACCTATTGACTTTTAGTGTTGGATAAGACCCTTAATCGAAAGCCAACGATGTGTACTTCAAGGTAAAAGGAAATTGTTTGACTTTACAATAATGAAATGTTTAATACCTTGGTGACTAGATTTTAAAGAAAATGTTTAAATCTGTATTTTGACTGTTAATAAAATACCAAATGTTACAGGAGAAGCGGAAAGCTGAAGAGGCATTAAATGATCTCAAGCGTCAGTATGAGAATGAAGTTGGTGAACTTCAGGTGACAATAAAAAAACTTAAAAAGGTGGGTAGCTTGGACTTGTGCCCAGAATTCTGTGGATGATACAATAGAGCCTGACCTGGGGGATGCTAAGTGTTTCTTCCGAGGTAGCTAATGGGAGCTAAGGGTGCTCTGTCTTTTGCTGTAAAAATTTTCCGGATAATGTGCATCATTAAATGGCAACTTAAAAATCGTTTTTAAAATTGCATTGACTAAAATACCCATTGCCGTTGTCCTTGAATCCATTCAGTATAGTCTACCGAAATACTTTGCCAAGGGACCTAACTGCTAGCCAAATAATATTACCAAATGATTGCTTATGATTATCAAGAAACTGGCATTTTGATTACCCAGTGGCAGTCTGGAATTTTATACATTGGAAAGAATCCAATTTATCATGTATAATTATTTGCAATGGACAGAATGATAAAGGGGTGAAAAGGACCTAGTATCAAAAGTTGTCATATCCATCCTCTTTGCACTATTAGGTTTATCTCTACTTTGATATTCCTATCTCTATGATTAACATTCCTAATACTGCAGAGAACCCCAAATCTGAACTCTCAGTGCAGGGACCAGAATCTGAATTTTGCAGTTGATGCGTATATCAGTGATGGAATGCTGAATGCTCACTTTTGAATATTTGAAATTCAGATTTAGGTTTTTGTGGCTGGCCCTTGCTATAGCTGTTAGTAACATTATGTGTCTTTCAGCAATATGAATCCTGGATGTGAATTGCACTCCATTTTCCTCTTTACTATCATTAAATCACACTTACAATTCCACTGATACTAATGGAAGTTTCCTATGAAAATGCTGTAGCTCTCTTTTATTTTTTACTCTGTAGAGAATTGGGCCTAAATGAGCTGGGTAGCTATGCACAGCTCCGCTGAAATCAGGGGAGCTACCACTCTAAATACCAGTAGAGGATCAGACCCTGGGTTGGTTTCGTGTATTGCAAAATGACTGTTATTTCTAGCAATACTAAATTCTGTAGAACACACTTTGAGAAATTTTCAAAATATTTTTTCTAAAAAATGAAATGATATAAACTAGATAATTTGGAGGTGGAAATTTCTTATGTGTACACCTGGAGAACTCATGTTTTGTAAAAGACCTTTTGTAGCTTGAAAATGCACATAGGTGTCTTTCAATATAGCCCTTGATCCAGATGACTTTCATTGACTTAAGTGGGCTTTGGATCAGTCAAGCATGTGTTTTTAAAATTTGCACATTTTATTTGCTCTTTCAGCTGGAAGAACAGTCCAAGAACATAAATCACAGAGAAGATTTGGCTGAATTAAAAAAAAGAATACATGAATTGTCGTGGGTAAGAGTTGATTATAATTTACATACAGAAGATGTAGATTCAACCTGCACTTTGTACTTTCTTCAGTACTAGTTTGTTTTCCCACTTCAGAACTGGTATTAGAATTATGAGGCTAAGAGACTGCCTTTTTTTCTTGTAAAGATGTTTAAGGTGGGCTGATTGCTTATTCTTGGATAAAGAAAAAATAATTCTGTTTAAGTAGATATGAATTCTATATATACCATTTATTAATCACTTGAAATAGAATGGTGTCATGTTTGTGTATGAGAAACTGCAAAATCTGAAATTAAATTGAGTTTTTGAGTGTTAGAACTATGACTCCAATATGGCTCAAGGTATGGAGATCATCTGCACTCAGATATCTATGGAATGTGCTTAACTTTAAGCATGTGAGTAGTCCCATTGGGTTAGTTAATTAGGATTTCTAAAGTAAAGTATGTTTTTAAGTGCTGTTGCCTACTTCAGAGATTTTGAGTGTCAGTCTTAAAGGTTTACCTTTTGTAAATTAGCTTTCCATAACTGGTACTTTTAACAGTTATATTCTTAACTCTATCGAGATTTTTATGTTGTTACTGTTTTCTATTTGATTTTGATCTTTTATATTTTAGTATTACAACACTTCATTATTTTGTGAAGGCAACTCTGTTGCATAAACTTCATTTTCTGTTTTTTTCTTTAGGAAAATCAGAAACTTAAAAAAGATCTTTTAGAAGCACAGACAAGTATAGCTTTTCTTCAGAGTGAATTAGATACTTTGAAAAGTGATTATGCAGATCAAAGTTTGAGCTCAGAAAGGTAAGATACTTCACGTTATAAAATTCTTATTTGGGGAGAAAATAAGTTGTTTTGTGTATATATTATATATCTAGTCAGTAACAATTATTTTAATAGATCATAATTGGCTAGTACATAGGTTAAAACTGATATATTGCCACATAGCCTACTAAGTAAACCATAGATATCATGGCTCTGATAGAGCAAATTTTGGGCCTGATCTGGAATCCCTTATTCATGCAAGTAGGTTCACTGACTTCACTGGTGAGTAAGAAGTACAGGGTTGGGCCCTTTCTTTATAACTCCATTTCAGTGAAATACCCTTGTCTGTCATGGTAAATAAGGCCATGGAAGTCTTCCAAATCAAGGGTGAACCATGAAAACAAAAGCTACTCTGGGTATTTTGAGACCTTTCACAAGAAATAAAAGTTAGGGGTAAATTATGCCTCTCATGAGGCTGAGCAGTATTGGAGATGGAAAGAGTCATATTGCCCCAGTGACGGTGCTAGAGGCGTTATGCCTTCGAAAGGCACAGTGGCTAGTGGGTGATGATGTCTTCCTACACCTATCCAGTAGGTTTAGTCAGGGTATGCTTAGTACAGAAAAGGAAGATCCATAAACCCATTAGCACATCACTTAGAGATTTACCTATTGGACCATCAACACCACTTCCTTTATTCCTAAACACCTGCAGCTAAATTATGGCTGGCTGCTGATGGGAGAATAGGGACTCCCTTCTGTCCCTCACCTGCCACAACATGTTTAAAATGGAGCAGTAGTAATTTGAGCCCCAATAATTCAAATGTCTGTGCTGTGACACACTCTTATGTGTGGTCAAAGCCCCATTGAAGGTAGTGGGGCTCTTCCTGGGAGCATGAATGTACCCACATGATGTCAATTGTAGGATTGTTCCTTTAACCTTTAGAGTACATGGGAGTTAAATTAGCATTAATTTCTTTTGCTAAATCCCCCTATAAAATATTTGCTGAGTTCAAAGTATTTTGTACACACAGCAGGGATATAGACAATTTTTAATCTTTGGGGAAGCTAGAGTTACAAAATTATAAAATAATAGCTGTTGGCTATTGCTTAAATGAATAGTTTGGTATTATGACTAAATTTGTCTGCCTTTAATAAAATGAGATAAATGAACTTCTGTTCCAAACGTGGTGTTTCCATTATTAATGAAATCCCTGGGTTGAGGGGGATCGGGAGGGGGCTGGCAAAAACCACCCAAGTTCCCGGTTGTCTATGTCCATGCATGCTGGCCAGTTTTGAAACTTCTGTACCTCTTGGAATTTCCTCGTGAGTGGAACCCTGACTGTTCACAAGGTGCTGGCTTTTTGTTTCCACCTGCTGAATTACATTTAGAACAAGCTAATGAAACATTTAAAACATCAGTAATACTGTTTTTTTTTCACATCAGTAATTATCACAGTGTGTGTAGAGAAGTATAACTTTATATTTTGCAGAGACCTGGAAATGGTCCGAGAATACACTGAAGACAGAGAGAGCCTGGAAAGACAAATTGAAATACTTCAGTACGTTTTTAATAATTCCCTGTTCTTTATTTACAAACTTTATTCTGAAGTGTGCACAGCTAAACACGTTTCTCTAGTTGTAGGGATATCTTGATGGAATTGAAGAAGAAAATATTATCAAGGGGAAATGTTTTTTTAGCTGCAATTTAAACTGTTTCTGTTGTAGTAGACTTCACTTTACTACCTGGACTATTTAATAATAGTTTTAGTGTCACATGCAGCAACCTGGAAACACAGTGTAAAAATACTATCTGAATTTTGTATCTCTCCATGTGATCCGTATATAATCTTGTCCTTTCACAAAAGATGAAAGTATAATCTGTCTCTACTCTTCAAAACTTAAGTTGTAATGGCTCAGGTATGTTTGGACTAGTACTGGTTGACTACTTCATTCTTATTTTACCACAAAATAACTGCACACATTATTACCTTTATATAGAGTACTCAAATTATTTCTGAGAGCCTATCTCTGATGTCTCTATTTATGTATGCTACAGTTCTGTCTGCATTTTTTTCTCTAATGCTGTTGAGCAGAAGAATACTGGACCATATCATGCCACTGATTTATAACCGGAGCTCCCTATTGACTTAAGGGAGCCAAAAATATTAAAGATTTATCCACCACAACTGCCAGCTTCTTCAGTTCTATATTTGGTAGACTGCTGAGTCTTGAATACTTTGTGGGATTTTTGTTCTTTGCCTAATTGCCTTTCATTTCTTTATAATAAGCTGAATAAGATCCGTGTATATCCGTGTTATTCTAAATATTATCACTTGGCTTCGATTTTATTGACTTTGCCTCTCCAGTGACTCCCTCTTTTATCATTATCTTTAAAGCATCAACAATGTGTCTAGCGCTGTATGACGCACACACACTGCTACCTTCAAGGATCATCCAGTCTAAAGTAGTTTTACATCCTCAGCAAGTTGCCTTTCATACTCACGAGTTTTCTTCTGAGTAATTGAACCAAGTCTCTCCTTAAAGTTATCCCAGTGGCACCTAGGCACTTCCCCTGTTCATCCCAAATCATTACCATTCACAAGCAGTTTCTGGCTTTGAGATCCAAATAACTCGGCTGAGGTCGCTCATCTCCCGTATTCTACTTATTGACCTTGCAGAATTCTTTTAAGGATCACACAGATTATGTCCACTTCTCCTACCACCAAATATTTTCAGTTACTCAATTTTTTGAAAAGTATAGCATTTATGATCTTCCTTTTGTGAATTCAAGATAACATTCTTGATATGTAACTTTCTAACTTTCAGGTATGCCCCTATTTAATGGTCTTGACTTTGCAACCTTAGGCCCTGATTCTGGAAACATACATGTGCTCAACTTTACTACCACGAGTAAAGGGATGCTTCCTTCTAAATCCCCTTCCAGTTCATTTGATCTGATAACTGTATCTCTTTCATAGTTAGTACCTACAGTGGACATCTGCCACACGGAGGTGCCAACAGTTAGCTTGGCTGCCTCCTTCTACCCACTCTCAGTTCTCAGATATTTACCAGTCCCTTCCTTAATATTGGACAAAAAATATACCCACACCCCAGTGTACCTCTAACTCCTTTCCCTCTAAAGAAAGAGAGGCACCTACACTAAACAAATCTGTACTGCTTTAATTGGGCAAATTCCATTCTTTCCACGCACTTGTAGAAGTATGACTCTCCTTGCTGTTCCTTAATTGGTTTGTTGACACATTGTGAGTCAAGGTGTCAAGTCCTTCCCCCTGCCATTGTAGATCAACTGAAAGGGCAGTGTCCCTCTTGACCTGGTCCAGCGACCTCCTGCTCTTTCACACTCTGTTCAGGTAAACTTTTCCCTCTTCTTCCACTTCTGCTACAAGTTACAGAGAGCACTCTTAAAGCAGTAATAACTCCTTGTCTTCTGGCCAACTGACTAAGGACCCCCTGTCTACAGTTGTAGTGAGCCCAGTTGTAGTTCACAGTTTACTTAAGAGTAAACATCCGCAATTGACAGTTCATTGGAAAATGCTCACAACATTACACTTTGAGTACAATAACGGCTCTGGGCCCACCCTTCTTATTAGAGTTCATTTAAGGAAAAAAAGAACCTTTCTAATTCCATCACAACTGCTGGATTTGACAGTGTGTGACCTGTAATGTAAAAATCTAATAATCCTTTTTTTACTTAACCTATTAGGAAGTTTTGCAAGAAAACTTTAATTTTGGTACCTGTTTCATCTTATAGATCAGCTAACAGAAAACTACATGACAGCAATGATGGTTTAAGGAGTGCACTAGAAAACAGTTTAAGCAAATGCAACAGATCACCGGTATGTAATATAAAATTATAAATTATACAAATATGTTTTATATAATTGGCCATATTCTGCTGTCTCTTACACCAGGGAAAGCTGAGAAAACTCCTCTGACTTCAGTAGAGTCATTCTGGGTTTACACTCACGTAACAGAGTGCAGATTTTGGTGCAGTGTTACTACATTCTGAAGTTGTCTATTGTCTCTATGTGTGTACGTAATTCCTATTAAATATTGGGGTTATACACACACACATCAAGAGATGAAAACATCCTTTCCTTCATCCTGAAATTAATATATTTACATTGGAACCCTCAAATACTGAAGAGACACTTTTGCATAAAACAACTTAAGTCTCAGCAGAGATTCACTGTAATCTGAATTGCAATCTGCCATTTAAATACATTGACAGAGTTCAGAACTTTCATTGTATTTAACTGACACACAAGAGTTTCACTGTAACTAGGTTCACTTTCAATGGGTTCCACTGGTCCACCTCTAAGAGGCCACTCATACTTCCTGTGTTCTGGATTCTCCCTGTTCGCTGTAATTTGAAGGAAGGTATGTCTACTCTTCGAGCTGGAGGGTGTAAATTCCAACTTAAGGAGACATAACCATGTGAGCTGTGATTGAACCAGTGTGCTAAAAATAGAGTGTAGCTGTGGCAGTGTGAGGAGTTAGTGGCCTGAAGTATGTACCTGTCCAAGAAGCTAGGAATGAGCTTAAGGTAGCTAGCCTCTCACGTCGCTTGTGTCACTGCAGCTACTCTATTTTTAACATGCTATCTCTGATCAAGCTACTGTGGGCATGTCTCCTTGAGCTGGGAATTGCACCTCCAGCTCCAAGTGTAAACAAACCCTGAGAGAAGTCTGGTTTGATTAGGACATAGAAACAGCAAGACATAGTACGGTTAAATGTAGCGGCCATAATTTTATTCATTTAAAACTCTTACCTAGCTGGAGTAGCTCCCCACAAACTACCCTGCAGGGTTTTTCTCATGGGAATGTCAGCTGGCCCCAATAGTCCAAATGGACTATAAACATGAGGATGATTGTGAAGGCCAGGCCCTCTCTATACCCTCAGGCCTGCCAAGAGACCTTGATTAGAAACTAGAGTCCCAAAGAGCTGCCCTCCTCCACATTG
This sequence comes from Gopherus evgoodei, assembly GCF_007399415.2. Taxonomy (NCBI): domain Eukaryota; kingdom Metazoa; phylum Chordata; order Testudines; family Testudinidae; genus Gopherus; species Gopherus evgoodei. The sequence goes on from NC_044327.1 coordinate 33,294,773, forward strand.
GAGGCAGGCAAGATAAGATGAAAGGAGATGCATGCTGAGATATAGAGGCAACTCCCTCACTGTGCTCTGAGGAGATATGCCTGTGCAGTCCACTGAGCTACAGGGACCTCTTCTGGACTCCTAACCCACCAACTGCACTGGTACCATCCAGTATTGCAACAGTTGTAATGTAACCCTCCCCCTCCCCTCAATCAAACATTCTGATGCTGGGTGTAAAAAACACCCAGCAGTTTGCCAGTTTTTCCATATAGGAAAAATCCCTTCCAGACCCTAAAACTGCTTGTCAGCCAAGCTCCTGGCATTACCAGAGATCCAGCAACTAGATGGGTTGGGAAGGGTGAGGCTGAAACAGGAAGCCCACAATGGCTACCCTGCCTAGGTAGAAAACTGTATTAACCCTCCTCCCTTCTCTCCCACCAGATGGGATGAGCGTCATTCCCACCACCCAGTGAGAGCAGTGGTAGGTGGGCCAGGCTCTGTGAGTCCAGGCTCAAATGTACCATGTGACCCCGCTCCCCCATACACCCTGCAGCATAAGGAAGAGAAAAGCAACCCTTGTATGCTGAAAGCAAATGGGAAAGGGTCAGAGAGGAAAAGAGAGAGTCTCAGCTGCTCCCACTCGGGAACTCCATTCTACCCCTCCAGCCCACTGCTTCTAGCCCCATCACAGCTGCACCCTGGCTGGAAAGGTGAACACATTTTGGTAAAATAGATATTGAGACTTTAAAATTTGGTATGATGTCTTCCAGCAGCCTGAATGTCTATGACCTGAGGGTATTTGAATCACATTGGAGATTTCACTCTCTCCATCTTGACCACCTATGTAATTCTAACTGGTGGTTATACCAAAATGAGAAACAAATCTTAGGTCATTCCCCAAAATACTGCGTTTCTAAAAGACTGTATTATAGTTCATGGAATGAGGTCTCTTACTCAAATGACACTGTTATACAGACCAGCCACTTCACTCTCGGAAATCTCATTGCTGCTTGGCGGTTGATTAACTCCAGAAGTTGGGGTCCATAATGTCATCCTAACATTACATATTTGAATGTTACATGTTGGACATATATACATGTTGACATCCAGTCCTGTAAAGGATAAGGAAAAGAAAAAGTTGGATTTACATCATAACATACAGCAGCGTTAGCTGTGATGGTTGTAGTCCCACTTGTACAATAAGATACTTATAGACCTTTCTACACATGTCTATTACAGCGTCTAACAAACATCTCCCCGGGAAATACAATTACTAGAAGCAGCCCCAAATATAATGGTGGCCAGTCTCCTCAAAATCCACGATATGACAGGTAGGACTGGTACATTTTTACTTAAATTATAGCATAACGATGGACCATTATACATGTCTTAAGACAGCCAAATGCTTAGTAGAAAATGACAGAGTTAAGCAGCGTGTTCTATCTTTTTTCAATTCCAACTCAAGAAATTCAAGCAGAATTCAATTTGTGTCCTCTCAGCAGGACCAAGCCTTACAAAACAAGATTCTAATAGGGACCATGCTTAAATGGTCTCTTCAGTACTTAAAAGAGAAAGCGCTGGTTTTTCAAGATCTTTAACCTGTATAGCTAGTGTCCCCTGTGTAATAAGTTAACTTCTATTAGTGTATGAGGGTCTGATTCTTCAAGGGTTTAAACATCCTCATCTCTCAATGAAATCTCAGGTAAATGAGTGTGCTCAGTATTTTTCCTCAGTATTTTGCAGAATAGACTGTATAGACAGCATAAGACCATTTAATTAATTTTTGAGCTTCAAAAATTCTTGAGCTAACTATTAAATGGTCAAGGCAACTAACTGTCTGCTTTGTTTTATTGGATATAAGTTCTGGATCCAAAATCCACTGAAGTCAATGGAAAGACTCCCATTGACCTCACTGGGCTTTCGATCAGGCTCTAATTGCAGTAGGTCATATAATTTTACTGGCTTGACACATTCTCTTAAATGACAGAATTTTGTCTCATTTTTTTCTTTGGTATTACTTGAAACAGCATATAGATCTATATTAGGGCCTTTATATGGTTAACATGTATATTTTGGAAGTGGGTTGACAATCATTTGTAAACATTAAATTAGCTTTCACTTTACATTAATGATATCCAAATATATCATTAATTGAATACTATTATTGAATCTGCTGTCTCCATGTTGGAGACTTGTTTGCAGGCTATAAAATTCTGATTGCAACAAACTATCTTTCTACTGAATGCAGATAAAATAGATTCCCTCTTGTTAGATCCTCTGTATATTTTGAAAGGAGATGTCCCTTACTACGTTGCACATTAAAAGAAGTAATGTTCTGAGGTGAAGGAAGGAAGGAAGAAGTCTATTTAACAGGCCTGAGGGATATCATCTTCTGAGAGCATTTAAAAAAGCAACCTGCTATTCTGTGCAATCTAGTGTATTCCAACCTGAAGTGAAAAAATTGACTTCTTCAGAAGCACATGTGCCAGGGATAAACCTCATTCCTGGCTGGTATGGCTTAGCTGTATTTAGAGAGAAATTAAGTTCTGCTCTCAAAATGCCTGTCCGTTTTCAACACTTTGTATCAGACAAGAAACGGAAGGGTGCTGGTTTGGATTCTAACCTTGCTTTTAAGACATTTTTAATAGTAAATATAATTTTCTTTTCTCTGGTCAGATAACCTCACTTATATTATGTTGCCTTAAGCACATATAGAATTCCCAACACTGATTACATGCTTTAGTGATTTTAAAAATTGACTAATGTAGTCCTTTTGTTTGAGGTTATTCTTAATGCTCTTAACTTTGCTACAGTGTGCACCCTTTGTTCTCATATCAGTGATTTTCTATAAGCTACATGCATGAATACAAATAGTATTACAGTACTACTGTGGTGTTCTAAAACCAAGATCATGAGTATTTGAATGAGAACGCATTACCCTGGGAGCATGGAAATAGACAGTTCTGAAGTTGTTGCAATAGAAAATGGTCCCTGTAATTGCCCTTGCTGACCGGTAGTTGATAGAAATTATATGGGAGTAGGCAACCCTGTGAATCCCAATGAATAGAAACGACAGCCCCACAGAAGGCTATACTTCCATGCTGCACACTTGTTGCCAAGTGATCTGAGCACTAAACTCTACAAGGAACAATGCTGCCATTGGCTATATTAGCTGCGACTGTGATGTCCTGCATCTCTACTCCTATAAGATAGAGCAAAGTTAACTCTACTACTTTCAGGCATTTCCCACCCCCACTTTACTTTTTTTTTTTTTTTTGCTCCTGTCCCTGCTTGCTGCAGATAGGGGCTGGAGACCATAATACCTTTTTTGAAGGCTGTCCTCTTTGTCTCTCTCCATTTCTCTCTCTTTTCCTTTCCCCTTTTTGTACAAATTAACTTAAAAAGGAAAGACACTACTGCCATTTGAGTATCCTATTGTATGTCATGGCACCCAAAGCAAAACAAAAATAGCCTTGGAAAAGAAAAGAGAATCAAAGGGGAACATTGTCTTGGAGAGGAGGCGATAGTCAAACCCATTACGAGAAACCAATTGTTTCTGGTTGTTATGCAAAAGATGATGTATGGGACATCTAAAACTGGAACTGAACACATTTCTGCATTGCTTCTTCAACTGTTGCTGCGCTTGTGATTTCTGCTGCTCCTTTTCCACAGTTATAGGTATTTGCAGGACAATAAATTATGAATAAAACCTGGATACATCCATTTATATTCAGGTTCAGTATATTGAGACCATTTTCTAGGTCCTGGGATGGACTAATATCTCTACTGCCCTGTTTTTAATATATTCATGGTACAATGTTCTATTTTTTTTTTTAACAACCATTTCCTTTTGGATTAAGAATAAGAATGCCAGACTGTGGATAAATACAACATCCTCACCATGGCATGTTAGATGAACTGTTTGGGTGCTCACTGCTAAGAATCTAAATTAAGGAATTCATTTATTGGAGATTTTAAAAAAAAGAGATCCTTCTTTCATAAAGGGCAATAAAATGTGTACGTGAAATGTCTTATTTTGTTGGGGAATCAGATCCTGTAAAAAGCCTATTTACCCCCTACTTTTGTCACCAGATCATCTCGTTCTTCCTTTGTGGATGAAGATGAGTGTTTAGCCCTTTGTGACCCTCTGCAAAGCATAAACTGTGATGCTGATAGCTTGTCTGAAAGCTGCTTTGACAGTGGTTTGTCTACCTTGAGAGACTCAAACGAATATGATTCAGAAGTGGAATGGAGACATCAAAGAAGCTTTCAAAGGCCACACTGTATGCAGGACAGTTCTGGTGGTGATGCTTCTGATACAGATGTAAGCTCCAGTCTTATTGCATTGCTAAGAGACACCTTTGTTTGGAGGCAAAATTAGCTCCCTGTTTGTAAAGTGAAATCTATCTTTTTCACATAAGTCGGGGAACATACATTGTCTTTACCTGGGTTATAAGCATTAAAACAGAATTAATAGGATACTTTTGTGGATGTTTAAGGGAACACTCTGTGGTTTAAAAACAGTCCCATTTTAACTGGTTTTATAGATCCGTTAATGAAGCTATAACTTTTCATAAGTTTGTAAAAGTGAATTTAATATTTGTGAAAGTTGATAAATTGTTAGCCCTGAAGATTAAAGTCCTCCTCTTATCAACAGAAGAGATACAAAGAGGTAGTACATCACCCACAGCCTCCTGATGTGCCTTGGCAGTGATGTGAAAAGAGAATAATAATAGTATTTATTAATACTTACAACATTTTACATGCAGAGATCTCAAAAAACTTTACAGCGTAGGAAAGCACTGTTGTCTTCATTTGACTAAGAGGAAACTGAAATGGAGATAGATGTAGTGACTTACTGTCAGGCCGTGACAACGCTGGGTATAGAATCCTGGCCTCCTGGCTCCTAAGTAGCTCAGTCTCCCTGACTTTTCAGTCCCTGATCTTTGTGTTGAGAATGCTGCTAAGGGTACCAATTAATGTCAACTGCGGTGACTTTGTCAACTGCGGTGAGTTTGAGCTATCAGCTTCTTAATTTAAATATTTCTTTCATAACTTTTCAAGTAATTTTTCTCACTGTTTATTGTAATCCTTTTGGATCTGAAAATTTCCTTGCTGAAATCTTTTATTCCTATTACATCTGGAAACCAGATTGATGTTATAGGGTTGTTTATGAGTACTGGGTATTTGGCACTGATTGGTTTTGAGAACACTAAAGTAGAGAAAGATATTTGTTTTGAGGGGAAAAATTCCAAGATACATAACACTGCAAAGCACTATTTTTTTTCTGATTTGAGATACTACAAAAATAGTAAAATTTGCTGATACTTGCAGGTTCCGGAGATCAGGGATGAAGAGGCTTATAGCCCTGACAACAGCAGTACAGCAGAAGACTGGAAATCCTCCCAACCAGTCAGTCGAAGCAGCTCTAGTGCTTCAACAAGGAGGTGTCTCCCTGCCCTCTCGCCACAGGTAACCAGTCCAGAGCAATTTTATATTTTAGTTTGACATACTTAACTATACTGCAATTTTTTTCTCATTTTTAATATGGATTTGGTGGGCTCTTTTTGCATTTAGACAGACACAATAGACTGTAACCTGAAGTACCCTAATTCAGAGAAGGCTTACAAGATCGTTCTTGCTGGAGATGCAGCAGTAGGGAAATCCAGTTTCCTTATGAGACTTTGCAAGAATGAATTTCGAGGAAACACCAGTGCAACTCTGGGTAAGGATTTGAGATCTAAAGCATATGGGTGCCTAAATGTGTATTAGGTTGGGGAAACTAAATGGTTGTGTTTATCTTCAGGAACATGCTCCATGTTTTATAAACATCCTTTGCACAAAGACACCCATTAAAATCTGTGTGTAGGGGTTGCAGTGTCAGGATCCTTGAACCAACTTCAAAAAAAAATCCTCTTTCAATTTTCCATTATTATCTTTTTCCTGCTATGATTGGCACCCGCCAGCACACCCCTTGTGGCCCCTCATGGCCCTGCAGTTGTACTGCGCTCAGGGCCCCTGGGATTCTTTCAGCAAATTAGATTGGTTCAAAACCATGTACCCTCTTCCTGGGGTCTGATTTATTAAGACTTTCTACAAAGAGTAACTTGCTTTGTTAATTTCCCCAATTTATCCCCACTCTGGATCCATATAAGAGTCTCTTACTCCTCTTCTGGTGGTCTCCCAGCCTCCTTTCTGGAACTGGGGTTGAACTTTAAATTGTCACTTCCTGTCCCTCAAGTCAGAAGTCTCCAGCTTCCCACCTTGGAGTAGGGTTGTAATTTAGGCAATTACACAGGTCTCTCTGCTCAAGACAGGAACTCCCAGCTCTCCTCCTGGAACAGAGTGTACTTCAAGAAGTTACTCTGTCTCTCTCCTTAAAGTAGGATCCCCAGCCTTCTAGTTAATTCAAAAGTTATTAACTCTCTCCTTAAGCCAGGAGTCCTTCATCTGGAGTACATCCTCATTTAGGTCACCAGTGGAGCCTCAGCCAGATTCTCCTCCAACTGACCCTTTTCCTCTAATTAGTCCTTTTAATCCTCATGCTAGGAGGGTTCAGCAGGCAAACTTTCTCCTTCTGGTGTCATCCTTGGTATTAGGGGAGGCAGCGTCTATGCTAGTTCACTTCTCCCAGCTCATCTCCAATTGGTCCGGTCAAAATGGAGCCTTGCCACACCCACTGTGCAGTAACTTACTTTCTCCAAACAATACTTATACTCAGAACTGCTTTCTCTCTACCAGTACCTCTTATTATCTAGGTCTTTACATATATCAAACCCTCCCAGAATCCTAAACAGGCTTGCAAGTGGGCAGGCGGAAGGGGGACACTTAAGGATCCCAACCCTTATCTCTGTCCTTTTTCATATCATTTTCTCTTCATCCTTTCTTGTTCAAAATGTTTGTAAAGCCTGGAATAGCTCTAATTCAAATTCAACTGGAGGTATTTTAAAAGCTTGGAAGTCTCAACATTCCAATCTATATTATCACATCCATGAACTACTATAGTTATATTAAGTTCAAAGCTTAATTTTTTTGTCTGCCCATCAAATCACTTGTGTGTTTATTTGTTGTGGTTTGAGGGTTTTTTGTTTGTTTGCTCCTTGTTTGGAATAAGATCTACTATACAAAATATTTTCTGTCCTTCTGTAAAAGGCTTTTATAATGTAACATGTGGAGCTTTTTGTTTATGATGTGAAATTTGCATCAGTACTCCTGAGTAAATGCATGAGAGGATGTTTTAATTTTTTTCCCCCTAAAACCAATTGATTATGCACCATAATACACTGGGGGATTACTGTGTTTTTTTGGGGTGCTTTAACTCTAGAGCTTTTTCTCACAATGTACTAAATGACTTGTAATTTGAAATGGCTGTTACAGCCTATTATTTGAACTATATCACACTGTTATTCATTTGTAATGATGTTGGTAATGTACTTCTTAAATCAAAGCCAATATTATGTCCACTGACTAGTTTTGTACACTTATATTTCTTTTTAAGGAGTTGATTTTCAAATGAAAAGGCTTGTTGTTGATGGAGAACCTACAGTGCTCCAGTTATGGGACACAGCAGGACAGGAGAGGTTAGTAATGCTCAACAGATTACTAGGATGTAGATGTGAATTGACTTGTTTCTTAGTGAAGAATTTGTATTAGCATCTGACTTTTTTCCTAGTTGCAAGAAAAATAGTAACAGTTTCTTGTCCACATTATTTCTCCTATTTTTACTTTTCCGTCCCTTCCTTACTTTTGCTGTTACAGACCTTTACCTTTGTAAAGGCTCAGTCTTACAAGGTGTTCAATGACCTAAATTCCTATTTGGGTCCTTGACCTTGATTCCCATTGAGCACAGCCAATTGTCTCTTCTGTGATATTTTAAGAGAAGCATGATAAACTTGCACAAGTTGCTGAATTCTCATAAATAGATCTGTAAACTATCTGTGTAGTTTTATAAACCCAATAAAATCCCATGAGATCCTGGACAGCAAAGAGCCAATATGTTTTAGCTGACACAATTGTATGTATATTAAGGTGCTTGAGCTAATTCCACTGAAGTCAGTCATAATCTTTCCATTCACTTCAGTAGAATTTGTATTGGGCATGCTATCTACTTTTGCATTGAGTGAAGTCGGTGTATTGTGTGGAATAGGAAGTTAAGATATGTTTGGCCCACTCATTCTTCTTCATTACGTGAAGATCTCAAATGTGCAATATAATGTCTTGTCAGTCATCTTAGTTTTGGAATAGGCCACAGTACATTTACAGAAAAAAAAGCCCTCTATAATTGAGGAACTCATCCCTGTTGTAAATCCATTGGTTTCGTATTCCACACCCATTTTATTGACTTCAGAGATATTATACTAGAAATGAATTTGGCCCACTGTGTTTATGAACTTTGCCTCTCAGACAGGAATATAAACATGCTACCATATCATCGAAACACCAGTGTGAAGACAGTGTCCTTCATGTACATTGCTGTTTACTGCAAAGTGTTGTCTGACTGCAGTATAGGATACAGCTGGTTTTAATGGAGTGTTTATAGAAGTTCATAAATAATTTGGAAAAAACTTTATATGAATTCAGTAATATATGCAAGTTTGTCACATTTTTCTTAAGGCTTTTGGGGAGACAGGTATTAAACAGACTAAGCTAATACAATAATGATTCACTATTAATTATAGTAATATTTAATCTGTGTTTAAAATGTTTCAAACATCATTTTTTTTCTAAAAGATTTCGAAGTATTGCCAAGTCGTATTTTAGAAGAGCAGATGGTGTGTTACTGTTGTATGATGTGACGTGTGAAAAGAGTTTTCTTAATGTACGAGAATGGGTGGATATGATTGAGGTAAGAACTTAACTGTGTGAAATTTGCAAAGTACACTTACTATGTAGTCATTTTAATATTTTTTTATTAGGAAATGGGCATTTCCATTGGGAGAACTCTGGTATGAGTCAGAACCATGGAGTCCTTTTAGGGATACTTGTTTTATTTGTTTTTAAATCTGCATTAAGGTGGTTGCGTTGCAGAATTGGCCAACATGCAGTTTCCACTAGTAATGCAAGTTAGATGCACTGCTGTCAGAATACAAGAGATTAAACTAAATCCTGACACAAGCTTCTCTGCTCTCATTAAAGTTGATGAAATGTGGTGTTTGGTATCACAAAATACCATGTAATCAACCATTTCATGTTGTTTCCCCCCCCCATCTTGTCTGAATATCTCACTTCCCTTTGATCTGAAAATGTAATACTCACCCATTTCAAATACTTTATGGGAACAAGCTCGATTTTCCTTGTGGTCTCTGCCACAGTACAGTGTTTCTTCCTGTACAACCACCATTTTTCCTATTATCCACAGCAGTGTTTTCCCCTGTAGCTTTATCTTATTACCACCCTTTTGTGTTACCTGAATACTAATTTGCATTAATAAAAAGGGCTTCCCTCCTTTGTCCAAAGGTGTTTAATAGAAAGGAAGATGATTAGAATAAAATTTCATTTGCCACTTAGAGTGCTTTTTTTACCATGGAAATTGTATTAGCCCCTGTTTCTAGGGGTAATTGTGTCATACAAAATAACATAAGAATGGACATAATGTATCAGACCAATTGCCTGTCTAGCCCTGTGTCCTGTCTTCTGACAATTGCCAGTACCTGATGCTTCAGAGGCAATGAACAGAACAGGGCAATTTCTTGTGATCCATCCCGTTGTGCAGTCTCAGCTTCTGGAAGTTGGAGATTGAGGGACACTTGGAGCATGGGGTTACTTTCCTGACCGTCTTTGCTGATAGCCATTGATGGACCTGTCAGCTATGTACTTATCTATTTTTTGAACCCAGTTAAACTTTTGGTCTTCACAACATCCCATAGCAATGAGTTCCACAGGTAGACGCTGCGCTATGTTAAGAAATTATTTCTTTCTATGTTGGTTTTAAATCCACTGCCAATTAATTTTATCAGGTGACCCCTAGTTCTGATATTATGCAAAGGGGTAAATAACACTTGCTTATTTATTTTTTTCCACACCATTCATAATTTTATAGACCTCTATCATATCCCCGACTTAGTCTTATCTTTTCTAAAATGACCAGTCCCTGTCTTTTTAATCTCTCCTCAGATGGAAGCTGTTCTGTGTTCCTAATAATTTTTGTTGTCCTTATCTTATCTATACCTTTTCCAATTCTAATGTGTCCATGTTGAGCCATAATGGACAGAGTGATTCCATAAGCATTATCTAGCAAATACAGTTCTTGTTGGAAATGCATTCACTCCTGGTAGGTTCCCTATTAAGATGGCTATTTTAAGATATACATTGTTTTATCTGCAAAGTGTTCAACATGACTGGTGTTCAACATATTTTAACTATAATTTCTTGCGTTAATATTGCATTGGTTTTAGATGTTTTGGTGGTGAAGTAATTAATATGATGTGGGCTCCAATAACCTGCTGATATATTTGACCTTTTTTGTATTCAGAATTTTTCAAAGTTAAATAAACAATATATTTATTGTAGGATGCAACTCACGAGAATATTCCAATCATGATGGTGGGTAACAAGGCAGATCTTCGCCAAACAGTTTCAGAACAAGGACAAAAATGTGTATCAATCAACTATGGAGAAAAATTGGCCATGGTAAGACCTATATCTAATTGTTTCAAATTCAACTCCTCTTAAAAACTTTAAGATGAGGTCTGGATAATTCACAAAAATAATTGTGAAGCAAAGAGTCTTTTACTTTATAATCACCAAGATGGAATTTGTCCTTGGATGGGTAATGCATACTTGATCGGGTTGAAAAATGTCACCAAATAATGGTTATTTGCTAGTCTCTATGAATGAGTTAGCTGTCTCAGTCCAGAGTCGTCATCACAAATTGGCACATTCTTGACATTCTCAGAAAGGTGGTCAAGAAATTCATGAGTCTGAATAGGATGACCAGATAGCAATTTTGAAAAATCAAGACGGGGTGGGTGGGGGGCAGTGGGTTCCTACATAAGACAAAGCCCCGAATATCGGGACCGACCCTACAAAATCAGGATATCTGGTTACCCTAAGTATGAGACTTATCTTGCTCACTGAGCATGAGTTCATGTTTGACTCTACTACAAGTGTGGGCACATGACTGAGAGCAAGGCCGGTTCCAGGCACCAGCACAGCAAGGGCGGCATGTCTGTCTCTTCGGCAGCAATTCGGCGGCATGTCCCTCAGTCCTTCTCGGAGGGAAGGACCTGCTGCCGAATTGCTGCCTCCACTTCATTCTTTGGCAGTAGAGCAGCGGCCAGAGTTCCACATTTTTTTTGCCACTTGGGGCAGCAAAAACGCTGGAGCTGGCCCTAACTGAGAGGATGTGAGGAAACTAGCTTCTGCTTCTCTTGTACCCATAGATGTTCTGAAGTTGAAGTATTTTGGTTTCTGAAGCCCAGATTATCAAAGGTTTTAGTTGCCTACCTCTCCTTGAAATCAGTAGAATGTGGGGAACTAAATACTTTAAAGGATCTAGGCCTAAGTAATTCGGTACCACTCTAGCTATGACTGCAGCAGTTTTGGTGTGATTTGTTGCATACGAAAACTTAAACAAGATTCCAGGAACTTGTACAGTGGATCTGCACATCCTGGTTGCTGTGGAGCTGCTTTTTATGGGATTCCCCACACCACCGGGGGCAGGGTTTTTTGGTTAGCCAGCAGTGGAGCAAGAGTTTGCTCTGTTGGTAGATCTGTGACAGTGCAGAAGCAGTGGTCATTCTCTGTGCAAAGGTGTGTGGGCCTAGAGCTGGGGATGCTAATGTAGCTTGGTAGTTAAATACCAAGTGTCAGGGGTTCTGGAAATATGGTAAGTAGAGGGTAAGCTCCAGTAACAGCTTCAAAGCTTCTGCTGCTGGTTTATAGCCTCGCAGTCAAGATTATTCAGGCCAGACCTTGGGACCGGGATTTGTTCCTAAATCAGTTACATATCTTAAACACTCTTAAGTTTAAAAAGCTATAAAACTGAAAACAACTTACCGGTACTTTATTTCTGTAGTATTAAAACTAACATCTACAAAGTATTAAGAGGACCAAAAAATCCTGTTCACTTTAATTTGTTAAATCTGCTCTTCAGTAGTTCTTAAACTTTCCAGGGAAATCATTTGGAGTAAACATTTAGACATAACTGTACAATAGACAATGTAGCTGATCCTTTTATTTTCTTCTCACAGACTTATAATGCACTCTTTTGTGAAACAAGTGCTAAAGATGGATCTAATATTGTAGAAGCAGTTCTTCATCTTGCTCGGTATGTAGTCATGTTTCTAATATCAAATACTAGCTTTGTTGGTTAATATATATTATATTTACTTTATAAATAAATGTAAAACAGGCTTCTTAAGGTTTTACATGGCATATATTTTATTTTATAGAGTTCATTTTTATCTTAGCTGATCCTAGTACAACAATTTTCAGTGTTAAATATCTATATTCTAAACATTTAAATTATGTGTATATGTATATAAATATATCTCTGTTGAATATAGATACTTAACATTGAAAATTGTTGTACTGGAATCAACTAAGATCAAAACAGGACTCTGTAAATAAAATATATGTGCCTTTGTAAATCCTTTAAAAATAAACATAAAACAGGATTCATAGTTGAATAAGTGAATCAAACAAACGACTAAAGAATCTACACCACAAACACTAAAAGAATATTAACATATATGCAGACAAAATTATGTTAAAGTGGAGCTCAAATATGGATCCCATTCTTTTAAAAATGTCTGATAAATTATACTTTCTAATGAGATACATGCATTTATTCTTTTAATCTTTTCATACACTGAAGACACGTTTGGTTTTGTATCATATATGATTTTGCTACAGACAAATCACATACATTTTCCTTGATCTCTACTGAATGTAACTTTTTTCTAAACTATTTAAAATTCAGACATCTGGATTAAATAAAAAGAAATCTCATCTAGCAAATCTTGAACGTACTTTATAAATTCTGACCAAAACATTGCAATTTTTCTACAGTTTCCAAACTAGTATTAATTATGATTACTGGTGTATATATAATTTTTAAAGGATCAGCAATATGTATTACATTTAATACATGGAGCTCCAAACTGGAGTCAATTGCTCGTCATATTTATTTGTTTTTATTCTGTAGCTTGATGTGAGAATCAAATCTTTTGACTTGAAAGGTCAATATTTGGCTATTCCATGCGACAGTATTTTTAACAGTAATAGCTTGAATAAAAAATTGGATTATTGGAAAGAAGTAATGCTATCTGTTCGGTCAGAAAATGGAAAAATACCTATACTTCCAGTGAGAACAGGTGTAGCAGAAGTATAGTCATTCATTTATATTCAAATGTCAATACAAAGTTAATTGTTAACTTGTGTGACTCATTTCCAGGCACCTGACTATGAATGCAACAGTGCATTGTGCTGTTAGAAATTTCTACAGCACAGTTACATAATGTTAAATCACAGGTGAAAAAACATGTTAAAGGCAACATTTGATTACAATAGTTCAATGATTATAATAGTTCAATTTTGTGAAGGGACAAACTGCTCTTCCCATCTTGCCTATCCCCTTTACAATACCTTGAATATATGATTTGAACTAGTCTGTTCACTGGCTTAGTGAAAGTTCATTTCTGAGGGATCTGTTAATATTTGCTATATTTGAGAGCAATGGCAGATGCACCAGACGCTGTCCAACAGTTTGGTTTGAGATGGATGGTTATACTCGGGGATTAATATTTCTCATTTCCTGGAAGTAACATCTTTAACTTAACATTTCATGGGAAAGTTAGACTTCCAGACCCATGTTACCTGTATTTAGGATTTGATTCTGCCACTGTTACTCATTTTAAGTAGTACAATATTGATGTCAGTAACTGGTTTCAGTGGAACTACTCGATCTGAGAATTGGGACTTTACAAGACACATTAATAATACTGGTACAAAATTGAAAATCACATGTACAGATAAATCAGTTACAAGCATCTTTGTAACAAAGTGGCTAACGATATGCACTATTTCTCAGAATAGATTTATAATTGTATAATAGTTTCTTACTTTAGTATATGAATATCTAGAGCCCTTTGCTTTCCTCTTCTGGGATATGAGGAAATAAATATAAGAAAAATGGGCTAAAAAGGAATAGAAAACATGACTAATTGTCTAGACCTCAAATTGGAGTTATATAATAGTTTTTGCATAACAACTATGCTTATTCCTTCTGCTAATTTTGCACTTTCCAGAGCACTTTGTATAGAATTATTGCTGCCATTCCAAAGCAGAAACTATAGGGAATGTCACTCAGTCCCAATCCTTTATTGATTTCATAAACTAAAAACATTTATCCTTTTAGACAGTTTGTGAATTTACGTTATAAAGCAGTGGCTGACAGCGGGCAGTGCATTCCTTTTTATTACTCTGTGTAACATATTTTGAGTAGTATCAGAGGGGTAGCCATGATAGTCTGGATCTGTAAAAAGCAACAAAGAGTCCTATGGCACCTTCTAGAGGCATGTAATGGAAATTTCCAGAGGCAGGTATAAATATGCGGGCAAGAATCAGTCTAGAGATAACGAGATTAGTTCAATCAGGGAGGATGAGGCCCTCTTCTAGCAGCTGAGTTGTGAACACCAAGGGAGGAGAAAGTGCTTTTGTAGTTGGCTAAGGAAAAACAGCTTTTGTAGTTGACTAAAAGCAGTTTCTCCTCCCTTGGTGTTCACACCTCTACCTCTAGAAGAGGGCCTCATCCTCCCTGATTGAACTAATCTCGTTATCTCTAGACTGATTCTTGCCTGCATATTTATACCTGCCTCTGGAAATTTCCATTACATGCCTCTGACGAACTGGGTATTCACCCACGAAAGCTTATGCTCCAATACATCTGTTAGTCTATAAGGTGCCACAGGACTTTGTTGATATTTTGAGTAGAAATACCAAGATACAGTTTGGTGAATGAAATTTATTTCATTGCTATCTTACAGTGAAGTGCGAAAAAGAAGTGACAATGAAGACACAGGGTCCGTAACCAACCTGGCTGAGCCAACTGTCAAAAAATCGACACTAATGAAGAACTGCTGTAATATATAATTAACAAATTCCCTTTCTGCCCTAAATAATTTTACTTTTGTATTTTTATCACTTTTAAAAATGAAGGATTTACATGAAGTTGTTCTCCTTACTATGGATTTATATGTATACAGTAGTTGCAAAACTTGAGAAATTCAGATCCTACTTTCTGCTGCTCTGCACTGGTGCACTTGCCATGCCTCACAGGCTGTGGTTTGATCTCACTTATATCAGTGTATGTCAATAAAATAGAGAAATTACATTGGTTTAAAAATGGGTCTGAGATCAGAATCAAGGCTTCTACTTTTGCCGGGAATTTATGATCGTCAGTACAGTACTGTATTTTCATTTCATTCATCTAGACATTTCCTTAAAAAGTGAAAGCGGTTTCACAAACTGAAGACACTATAATAATTTATTTTAAACCCAGGATATTCAGAGCCCAGGGGAAATTCCATCGTTACTTCATCTAATTTTGCCTAGGACCACAAATGTAGGTCAAATTAGACCTACATAAAATATTTACAACAAACCACCCAGCCACTTGAAAGTTACCTAGGTTTGTCCAAGTTTGTCAAAAAGACTTGTCAAATTTTTGAACTTTTCAAGTGAGCTAGCTGAGTTTTGAGCATACCTCAGCAAATATATGGTGTTACATCTATAAAGCAAAACTCACGTCTGATCCCACACAGATCAAACCTGGAGGAAATACTTGCATGAATCCTGCAAAGCAAAAAGGCAAATTATATACTGCTCTAACTGCAAGAGAGGTCACAGTATCTGCAGGATTTAGGAACACTAGGATGAATTAACGATACATTTCCTGCCTGTTTATAAATGAGACTGTTACTATTATTATAGGGGAATGTGAATTGCCCCTTCCCTCTTGTTCTTCAAATGTTTGCCATTGATATATATGACAATTTAGAGAGCTAAAGTGATGGACTCTAATAATACAGAAGAGTCTGTAGTAATCTGTTTTCTTAGTGAATCTTTAGGCCTTAAACCACCTGTTAGCAGCTGTACGTACACAAGACTCCATATTAAATTTTTATTAAAGGAATCATTCAGCATGACCACGAGCCACTTTCCAAAAATCGGCAATACTGTTCCCATCAAGGTAAGGCCAAGGACTCTCAGCTCCACATGAAGTCAGTGGGTGCTGCAGATGCTCAATCTCTCTGAAATTCAAGAAATTGGTTTTATTGAGTTTTCTAAAAATCTCATAGTTTAGTACATATTTTAAACTCAAAGCCTAAAATCATTAATGTAAAAATGACACTATTATAGTATAATTATTAAAGTAGGAGTACAAAAAAGCATCACACCCTAGTGACTTTGTTTAGTCTTTTGTTCCGTTACTTAGGGCCAGTCCTGTAAATATTTAAGCATGTCAGTGACACTTGCCTGCAGATAGTCCCATTAAAACCAATTCATGTTTATAGGTATTTGCAGGATCAGGAGCTTGGGGCCCAATCCTCCTCCTGTTAAAGTAAATGGCACAGCTCCCACTGACTTCAATGGGAGTACTGTTAGGACCCTTAATGGCTGAGCAAACTATTTCAGCCTTTTTTTTGTGTATATTAGAAACAGGTCTCAAGTTGCAACCAGCCTGCCTAGTGTCAGACTTAGGTGAAGTTTTAGGGTCTGACCTCAAACCTGTGAAAAAGTGGATACTAGCTGTAGCAATATTAGATATTTTCTGAGCCACTACATCTCAAGAGTATAGACTGTGACTGATATTGTTAATTTTTATAAAATATGGACTTTCCTAGAGTAGTATCACCTGGCATTTTGTTTTGTTTTTTTAAATGCTTTTTAGGTATCCTTTTAAAGCTATGTTTTCTCAGAGATTTTATCCTCAAGCAACTAATCCTGAGCATTTTCCAGCAAGGCAAAGAAACTATAATGCCAAATAAAATTGGCACATCCATTATTTCTGTATATTTTGGCCTCATAAAAGAAAATGTACTTGGGACCAGATCATGACCCATAATATCCATGAGCTGAGGGGAACCTTTGGACACAGATCTATCTTATCCCACATGGGAGGGGTAAGGAGTCACCTACTTATGCAGCACCATCCTACCCCACCTGGCAGAAACATCTCTGTGGCTCTTGGGTCTGTGCTGGGGGAGGTGAGAGGCTGGGAGAAGTGAGCAAGCTAGGCATATGGCCATGGAATATAAGCAGAAAAGATAGTGCAGCCATTTTTCTACAAGGGCAGTCATGACCGGGGGAGCTTGGCTTTGCTGTCAAGGAGAAGATATCAGTGCAGATCACTGGGAATCCAGGATTTCTTCAGTGAGGGATGAGGGTTAATCCTCCCCCTCCACCTTCCAAAGGAGTGAGTTGAGTGGAGCTCCACAAGGGTTTCTGGAGATTTCCTCCTCCAGAGCCCACTCCTGTGGATGTTATCAAGAGGGAACATAATCCAGTTTTTGGCTTCTAAAAGCCTAGGCTGACAATATATAGGCTTTCAAATTATTAATCTGTTTGAAATTGACCTTCCCAGTAAGAAGCTAGATTCATATTAACTCTTTATTTCAATTCAAGTTATTGCTCATTTAGTGCTGATAACTTCTGCCCACTCTTACTGCCACTCCAGAATTTTTCCCAATAATTGCTGTCTTTCCTGTTTAAAAAAAAAATAGGCGAGAGAGAAGTCAGAACAATCACAGGTTACCTTTCATTTCATTGACAATGAAGGAGAAATAAGCTATCCTTGAAAATTCTGCAGGAACATTTTAAAGTAATGAAACTGTGTCATGCTAGTATTCAAAAGAGAAATACCTTCAGCAATGAAGTGAGTAGAGTCCTATGCCTGTACAGAGTACAGCTGAAGTCAGTAATGTCAATAGCCTGACCATTTAGTTCTCTCTGTGGAATTGGTGTCTTGGGCAGTTCTTGTTGATTTTAATGACCAGACGTGTGTTTAGGGATTTTGCCAATATTTTATCACTTGAATCTATTTTTTTAAACAATGTGACTTTTGTTTTGCATTTGTGTGGGCTATAGCTATAGCTGTGTGGGTTTCCACCTTGAAACAATTTTTTTAAAAATTAAAAAAAGTGTAATGGTCAAAATAGTATCAGCCAGGTTTCATCCTGGAATGTGTTTTATGGTCAACTTTTATAAATTCTTAGAAAAAGAAATGAAAATGCGGTGTCACTGGGCCAAATTCTGTACTCATTATAGGCAATAGAGTTGCAGAGTGCAGCTCTGGACAGAATTTTGCTCACTGGCCATAGCAGTGTGAAGAGCTCTTGTCATAGTTACATTTCATAAGCCTCTTTTGCAATTAGAGCAGTTTTTTAAGCCCTGATGGGATTCTGCTGACTCAGTGAGTGTCCACACAGGCTTCATAAGGGTCTGTGCTACTGTAACCAATTGTAGGATTTGGACCTATATATGTGTGTGTGTATATATATACACACACACACTATAATATATGCACAATTTATTAGAAACGCATGGATTCAGGCCCTGCCCCTGCGATATGATGCATACTCAGAGACTGCTCCTATACAGAGCTCCATTGACTTCAGTGGGGTCTGTGCATAGGCCTAGAAGTCTGCTTCCATGAATCACTTTGCAGGATCAAGGCCTTACTTAGAAATCCTGCAGTGATCGCCCCTATCAAGTCTGACAATTGGCATAATATGAGATGGCATTCATGGTAAAATAAGAGGGCTTGGAATGAAATTATTAATTTTAGAAGCTAAAATATCTGCCTTTAAAAAAAAAATCAAAGCTAGTGTTTATATAAGGTCCTTCTTTTGTTTTGCTTTGAAAAGTTGTCTTGCCTGGTGCCTAAAACATATGGCAGCAAACAGCAGATTTATGTTCTGGCATATCTGCGCTATTGTGTATTTGTGTTCCTCTATGATTTTGTTCAGTACTTAAAGCTGTTCATTTATTGCACAAAAGTTGTTTTGTTAGTTAGTGGCGATGTTATCTTAACTATTTATTTTTAAAAGAACATCTTTTTGTGTTTTTTCCAACAATCTGTAAATAAGATTTTTTTTATGCACTTGACACACAAGTATTATTTTCGTCCTTCATTGTCTTTGCCTTTTTAATGGTCACACGTTAAACATATTTTGAGGCAATAATTTTTGTGGGATGCTTTTAAACATCTAGGTGATCAAATGATTTTTTCTAGAGGTCTCTCATCTATTTAGCATTATTTAGTTGCTTGCTTATTAAAATTTGTTGTATTATTTCCCTTACTCAAGAGTGTAGTTATGATCTAACTGCTTGAAACCATATTTAAAACATATCTTCTTTCATATTCATCGAACAATTCCCTCTTATTTTAGCAAATACTGTTGATCATAGAGCACACTTTATCCCAAAAGATCCCAAAGCACATTACAAAACTAATGTGGCAATCCTGCAAGGAGCATCAGGTGGAAAGACCCATGTACCAATGCAGAGAACTCCATCAGTGGGGTTCTGTGCCAGCATAGAGGTCTGTTCACAAGGAGATCCTTATACAAAGTTTTTTGAGAGGCTGAGGCTATGCAGCCTATATATTCTGAAGTGTAGCTACCTCGGGTTAAACGTGGTTCCTGTTTAACACTCGTAGCAATACTATACATTGTAGTACAGGAAGTGAAGAATACCAACACTGACAGGTATCAGGTGGATGTTGTGGTAGGCACAATGTATTTATCCCCATTGGAATTTGATGAGGACAACAGGATTAAGTATTCTGACAAAAACAAAAAACCCTATGGTATTTATGATCATCACTAGTGATTAAGATCTCATTTTACATTTCTCCTGCAATTTCAATGTCCCCTACCACCATGTCCCTAGATGTTGATACAGTAGGTGATAGTTTCCTCTAACTACTAATCTATCAACATCACTTCCTGCAGCATGAGGTATTTGAGTAAAGATATCTCGTCCAAGCACAGACAGGTGTAATGCTGCTTGGCTTAGATCTGACATCATAGCCTGAAGGGTGTTTTTTGTTTTGTTTCACTATTACCTGGCATTTCTTTTTTTGTTTTTAAACCCAAACTACTTGTATTTTAGGTTCAATTTATGTCACAGAAAATGGTGAAGAGTGCTCTGTCACTCACATTTTCAGCCCTTAGAGAGAGAGAAATAACTTCCCACTAGCTGCTTATATGCGAAGTTAGTAGTTAAATGATTGGCTAACAAATAATATTTGCATAAAACCATGCTGTGTAAACTTCTAAGTGAATATAAAGTTAAGTATTTAAAATAGAGATTTATTTTCATACTTGTATAGTGAGCAGATTCAGTGAACTTTAGTTTTATGTGCCAAGTTTAATTACAGACTATATGTTTAAAAACGTGCAATAAAATAAACAGGTCCTATAGAGTGAAACAATTGTTTTGAAACTTTGATTTATTCTGTTTACAAATATGACAGCAAGAATTGTGGTGTTTGCGCTAGTTGTTTCTCCTCAAAACTACAGATCATTCCACCCATGGTGTAATTTTCTACATGTGTTTAAAAAGAACCATGTGTTTGTCAATTGCATATTGCTGTACAATAAAATGTGCTTTAATCGCTATTCAGTAGGGTTTATTTTTTTTCCAATTTGCCATTAAATTTGCTGAATACTTTCAGCCACAACATTTCTTCCAGGCTAGATCCACAAGGGAACTTAAGCACCATTGACAAAATAGGAGAGCTCCTGTCACCTCCCTTATGTCCAGTAACATTTAAGGCACTTACCTAGGATGTGGGAGAAATGGATTTAAATCCCTGCTCTGCAGCAGAAATTTGATCTTGGATCTTCTACAACCAAGAAGAGTACCCTAACCACCAGGCTATTGGGTACTCTGAGGAGGGCTCTCAATCTCTCCTGTTGAAGCTGTTCCACTTAAATATTCACTGGGCCAGAGTGAGACTAGTGAGGCTAGAGCACTCACTTAGGTTCTAGATCCTGCTCCAATAAATATTTTATAGAATGGAACAACTTCAACAGGAGAGACAAAGGGACTAGTGCACCAGCATTTTGAATAGCCCAGTAGATAGGGTACATACCTAAACTGTAGATGATTGAAGTTCAACTCCTTCCTCTGAATCAGGCAGAGTTCCTTCTCTACCACAGACTTCCTGTGTCACCTTGAGGTGACCAGTCTCTCTCCTTCAGTTCTCATCTGTGACATGGGCTCAATAATGCTTCCCTGCTAATGGGGTGATGTTATAATGGGGGGCAGGGCATGTAAGTACATCAGAGGAATAGAATAGTCTGCTAATTTTGCCTTAGAAGTTGTGATCACTGGAGCTGGTAGGAAGTTTTCACCACAATGATCTTCTGATGGAAATTTCATTTTCTACAAAATCAGTTTTCTGTGGAAAAATTTCCGTTGTCCATCAGGAAACTGCTGTGGCATCCCTGTTCCTTGGCAGACTGCCTGGCAGGTCTCAGGGGGATATATTTACACTGCAGTTGAACACTCTCAGGCTGACCCATGCAGTTGACCTGGGCTGGTGGGGCACCGGCAAAGGCGCTGTTGAACTGAACTGTTGGATATCAGGCATAGCTCTAGCTCCCTGTGAGGTGGGAGGGTGCCAGCACTTGCGCTGCAGCCTGAACCTGAGCAGCTACACCACAATTAAACAGCCCCTCACCCCAAGCTCCATAAGCCTGAGTTAGCTGCACGGGCCCGTTGCAGGAGTCTAACTGCAGTGTAGACACCTTTAGGAGCCCAAACTTCCAGGCTTTGTAGCTCCAGGCCCTGTGGTCTCCCAGGTTTCTGGGTCACTCCGGGAGCCCAGAACCATTTCAAAAAGATTTAAATGAAACATTTGAAATTCCAATTCAGTTGCAAATTTTTAAATTTTGTTGCAGAACACTTTTTAAAAAATAAATGTAGGACTTCCCCCCCCAGAATGGGAATGCCAGTTTCTATCCTGCTCGAGTAGGCACAAAAGACCTCTCCTGATTGGCTTCCTGCTATAGTTTTAAAGAAAAAAATACACAGGGTGTGACTTTGCCACTTGCCTTAGATAACTTGACATCAGTACACATCTACCTTGAGATAACGTGACCCAATATAACATGAGTTCAGATATAACATGGTAAAGCAGTGCTCGGGTGGGGGCTGGGCACTTCGGTGGATCAAAGCAAGTTCGGTATAATGTGATTTCACCTATAAAGCAGCAGGGCTGCCCAGAGGATTCGGGGGCCTAGGGCCATCGGCGGCAGGCGGCTCCGGTGGACCTCCCGCAGGCGTGCCTGCGGAGGGTCTGCTGGTCCCGTGGCTCCGGTGGAGCATCCGGAGGCACGCCTGCGGGAGGGCCACCGGAGCCGCAGGACCAGCGGACCCTCCGCCTGTGGGAGGTCCACCGGAGCCGTGGGACCGGCAAGTGGCAAGGGGCCCCCCACGCGGCGAAATGTCTAGAGCCGGCCCTGTTTGGCAGTGGGGGGCCCTTCCGTTCTGGGACCCACCGCTGAAGTGCCCCGAAGACCCGCGGCAGGGGCCCCCCGCCGGCGAATTACTGCCGAAGCGGGACCCGCTGCCGAAGTGCAGCCCGCTCTTCAGCAGTAATTCGGTGGCGGGGGGCCCCTGCCGTGGGTCTTTGGGGCACTTCGGCGGCGGGTCCCTGAACGGAAGGGCCCCCCACTGCCGAAGACCAGGTTGCACTTCGGCGGCAGGTCCCGCTTCGGCAGTAATGCGATGGCGGGGGGATCCTGACACTCTAAGGCCTTGATCCTGCAGATGTGTGTCAGTAGCATTACACCTGTGTTTAGTCCTGTTGAGTTCAAAGCAGTGCTCACATGCTTAAATGTTTGCAAGACTGGGGTCTAAATTAAGAGAACTGTAAGATTAGGCAATGGCACAGGGAGGTGGCAGGAAATAGCATAAGAGGAAGACAATGATTGTGTGTGACCAGGTACTATTGTTATACATTGTATAACAACCTGGAATATTAACACGG
The DNA here is from genome assembly GCF_007399415.2 of Gopherus evgoodei. Taxonomy (NCBI): domain Eukaryota; kingdom Metazoa; phylum Chordata; order Testudines; family Testudinidae; genus Gopherus; species Gopherus evgoodei. The sequence continues at coordinate 33,317,757 of NC_044327.1, forward strand.
ACTGATTATTCACTAGCTGCTAAGTGTTGGATTTTCAGGATGTATTCTTCTTAACGCAAAACTTATGGCAGCCTACTACAAATCTTTTTGGTTTTTAAATTTCCACTCACTTTCACTTGATGAACCACCATCAACTTGCTCTGAATTGTGTTTATATGCTTGAGAACAACCACAGCTATGCTGAGCACTACCTATGCTTACTCCTTGTAGGCTGGTGTTACAAACCGTCTTCAGCTTTGCTCTGCTAATCCCTGACTCAGTTGGGATGGGCTAGGGAGTGCAGTAACCTTGACGGGCAATACACAGTAGCCTTTTTTCTTAGGCTTAGAGCCAAATTCTGACCCAGGATACAATATACAATGGAATGACTGGGAATTTAAGCAAGAGAGGCTTAAATTGGTTCTCTCACTTACACTAACATTCATCCACATTCTGTTCTCATGTAAACAATGGGAACAATATGCTTAGCCTTATAACTGGAGGAGGCAATTAGGCGACAGGGAGCAGAGGCAGAGGAATAGCTATTTAATCAAGGAGTAGATTATTCTCCCTACTTCCAGAACCCAAGGTGAAAAGTTAAAACATCAGATTTAATATTTCCTTTAACATCCATCTTTACTTTTAGACAGCTTTCTCCCCCATTCCTACAATCCATTCTGCCTGAGGCTTTACAACTGTAAGAACTAGAGAATGGGAAATTGTTTTGCAACCCTTTGTAACATAAATGTTTAGTTTCTGTTCCTCTTAGGATATTTTAAATTGGCTTAAACACCATATTGGGGATGATACTTTTTAACCATAGTTAATATTTAATAGCCAATCCATTCATTGTGCAGTAGGAGCAAGTGTTACTTCCTAAATAAGGGACTATATCATGTTATTGATTTTATGGGCTATGCTGGTTCATAATCTATTAGTTATATGAAAAAAGCCCCCGAGAGAGTACGGGATGTAATTATCCTTATCCCACAAACAGCTAAATTGTGCTGGAAACATGAGATGCAAGGCTCAAAAACAAACAACAAAATCCCCCAAATGAAATAGTGTTACAGTCTCTAGACCCTTTGAACATCTGCACAAACACAGACCCCCCCAGCTCCATTCTCCTCTCTCAAAGGCTCTCAATGCAGCATTTTTGTTTATTTGATATTGGTCTAATTGCCCCTTATGATAATCCTGCAGGTCTCCTGAAAGGTCCCTTTTAGCTGGCTTACTTTTTAAACAAAGGCAGAAGTCACTATTGTAAAGAAAAAAGAAGCAAGCAGATCTATTCCTGACACCATCACTGGATGAATGTGGGCAAATCAATAAACCTTTGAGTCTCACTTTTCCCTTCTGTAAAACAGATGGCAATAGCTACTGCCTTTAGGAAAATGCTTTGAGATTCTAAAATGAAAATCCCTCTGTGGGTGGAAAGTTTTACTTTTACTATATATCTGCCTATAGCTCTTTAGAAACAATGTCAGACCCAACTGGGCATGTGCAGCAGGAAATGTTAACTTGCCCTTTAAGAATAGGAATACTCAATCAGCCTCTCTCCTTTTACACTTGGCTGCCTCTGGCTGCAGTTACCCACCAGCTTTGCTATTTTTTCCTCAAGAGGTAATGGGTTCCTTGTAAATGAGGGTCTCTCTCTTAAAAATAATAATAAAAAAGAAAGTATTATTTTGGTAAAGAGGAGCAAGGTGGACTGTTTGCTTCCCCCAACATATTCTAATAAGGAAGAACAGCAGGAATATTTCACTTAAAAGAAAAATCAAAGCTGCTAAGTTGTATAGTTGTAACAATGCCTATGGCATCCCCTCTGCTGCTAGCAGCCCTGCTCCCCGCTTGACTTCCCAACAGACCAACATCCACTACCTTTTTGTAAGTAGATTCTATTTCCTTGTGTAGCCTTTGTGGGGCCTTTTGATTCTGTCACACAGGTGTGTCTCCTTAGGGATCCTTATTGGAGTTGCCAGACAGAAAGCTAAGACCTGTTTGGGAGGAACTGTTGGGAAGAGGCCAGCTAATCTAAAACTCTTTAAACTGAGTAGCCGGTAGAGGCGGGGGTTGGGTTTGATGTCTATTTTAATTAAAGACGTGCACTCAGTTTCAGTATACTGTCCATCCCAATCTAAAACAAACTACAATGTATTGATAAATGAAACAAATTAAAATTCCAGATTTTGAACATGGTCCCAGATTTCAAAACATGTATTTAACAATTTTTCTTTCTTAAAAATAGAATAATTATAATATATAGTACAACATAAAAATGTGTACTTAGCCTTCTACCCACCACTATCTAGATTTGATACCACTCATGTGCATGTATGTTCTCTGTCCATATTAAAGAGCTGTAACTCACAATTTTATCATTATTTTTGTGATCAAGATGTTCCTACAAGGCACTGTCATCCATCTCCACAAATCAATTTCTTATGAATCTCAGAGACTTCCCTCTTCTCACAATTAGGCTTTTGGTCTAAGCAAGGGCAATAGTGATCCCATGTTTTAAAACATGCCTGCGTGGCTTTTGCATTCTGTGATGGTGCATTAGCATAACATGCAAATGTCTCTCATTTTTACAAGAAATGTTATATCAATGTTTATAAATTAACAAACATCCACATTATCCAGTCCCATAGCTGGGTGGGAGACATACTTGCATGAAAAATCTCCGGACTCCTGATGCCAAGGCTGCCTGCGGCAGATCAGGCCTGCCATGGAAAGGCTGGTTACAAATCACTTTAACTGTACCGCATGGTGTCTTCTCAAAACCACACTCTCAGAGGGTGCCATGTTTACAATTGCTTACATAGGGGATGCATAATAAATAAATTAATTAATGGTGAACTTGAAACATTTGTATTTGAAGTAGTAGATGCTTTCAGAAATGTTACTGTTTGTGCTGATTTTCAATTTTAACCAAAAACAAAGCCTGTGTTCTGACCCTAATAAGAGCATTAATGGTAAAGTCATCCCTAGTCAGAGTCCTACACTGAAGCCTAAATGTAATCCTTGCCACTGTGGAACCAAAAAGACTACTGAGAAATCTGTGCAAGACCGCTCTTGTTAAGCAGCCTCTAGTTCTGAAAGGGTGCAGCAAATGTACTCAGTAGGCTGGTGCTCCTCCTTTATTAGCAAGCCCTCTCCGTTAAGCAACCATTGCCAAGTCTCTTGAGTGCTTGTTTAAGAGATGTCCATTTAATTGAGGGGAGTGTGTTCCTCCCAGCACCAGAAAACCATTCGGGGACATCCTGAGACCAGAGGACTAGATCAGAGGGGGTAAATAATTAACACTAGTTGATTTCTTTTAATAAATACAGGAAGATAGTAACTTTTCCATAGCATTTTTCAAAAAGAGTAGGCGTATTCTTGTCAACTTTTTCTCTCAGTAATAACCAGTTCTGAGTCCAAAGCTGTAGGAAAGATCTTGCTGAACACATAATGGCTACCACATTTGCCCACAGAGCATTAGTGGTATTTTAATGTAAAATGCTTTGGGCTACTTTGAATATAAAAGCCGCTATAAAAAAAATCACATTCTATTCCATAATTACTTGGGAATGTGAATCACCATTTGAGTACAGAAATGCCTCAAGATGATCCTCTTCAGAGGTTGGCATGGCTGATTTAAGCTGCAAGGTGGTCCTAAGGAATAAATAGTGTCTTCGTAAAGACTTCATGGATCATTTGAGCACTACAGTTCTTTCAGAATAAATGTGCTTCTTAAAGAGGAAAATGAATAATTTGAACAGTGAAGTGCTTTGATGGGCATGAAATCTGTCCCCCTTAAAAGGGGAATGCACATGGATCATTTGGTGTGTGTGTAACAGTGAGAGTGACATTTTTCTGCTTCTTAAAAATGATACAAGTCTTTCTTTAGTGTATTTACAAGTGACTATTGGGGTGGACTATTGGGGTTTCTGCAGCATGTCTATACAGGCTCCCCAGAGAGCATGTTGACAAATACAGCTTTGAAATAGTTCCGTATGGAGTATTACATTTTCAGTGTACAGAACGAATAGATGGTGTTGAGTGTAAAATATTTTTGGAGATTAGCTTTGGAGAGTATTTTGCTGAAAGTAATGTGGTTCAATTCTTTTATTTTTGCAAAACATATCTCTGAAGGTGGGGATGCTCTAAGACCCCAACCCAGCAAAGCAGTTAAGCATGTGTGTAATTCTAAAAATGTATTTCCACTGAATTCAGTGGAACTATTCATATGCACAGTTACACATGCAGTTAAGCAGTTTGCTATCCTGAGGCCTTCTTAAAAGGACAACTCCAGTAATTATTCTGCTAAGGTATAACAATTTTATTAAATAAGAAACTGCTCTTTCTCAGTATTAAAAAAAAAAATAGGTAAGGCCCTCCAAAATGCTAGGCTTGTCTTAAAAATTAACAGATTTAAATGAATACATGTATATTATTTTAAATTTGCCTTCTGTTTGTTTTGTTTGTTTTTTGAACCTGTAAGGGGAAGCTGCCTTTCTCCAGACAGTGAGAACTTCAGGATCAAAATTCAATCTAAAATGCACATGCAAAAGTGCAGGCCTCCCTCCTGGCTGCGTAAAGGGGAACTTCCCTTACCTAATCTTAACTTCTCCTCCCCCTTACTGTGGAATTGAGGAGTATATTACCCCAGAATTTGATCAAGCTAACTGTGTGCATTCAGCCACCATAAATTAATAAAATAGAACACCACATAGTTAAGGGTTAATTTGGACAAGCAGGGCTGTTGGAGGCAAGGTCAAATACTAGCTGCAGGCTTGCACTTTCTGCTAATCAGAATGAGAGGAGGGAAGAAAAGCGTCAACAAATTATGAGACTGAAAGAAAATAAATGGATGGAGACCTTGAGTTTGGGCGCCTTTGATATAGAAGCTTATTATGGCCAAGATTGTTAGGATAGTTCTGTTGATAAGTAGGTGATTGAAGTTAGAAGTGATGACCCAGTACGGGTAACTATGAGCTATGTGTTTTGTAAAAAATAGTTACAAAAAGGCTAGCTCAGGGGTTGGCAACCTTTCAGAAGTGGTGTGCCGAGTCTTCATTTATTCACTCTAATTTAAGGTTTTGCGTGCCGGTAATACATTTGAATGTTTTTAGAAGATCTCTTTCTGTAAGTCTATAATATATAACTAAACTATTGTTATATGTAAAGTAAATAAGGTTTTTTAAATATTTAAGAAGCTTCATTTAAAATTAAATTAAAATGCAGAGCCCACCGGACCGGTGGCCAGGACCCGGGCAGTGTGAGTGCCACTGAAACTCGGCTCGCGTGCCGCCTTCGGCACACGTGCCATAGGTTGCCTACCCCTGGGCTAGCTAATAGACCAGTTCTCTGAAGCTATTTTGAGAGACTTTTTCCTGACACCATAATCCCCAGTGGGGAAGCAACCAGCCATTGCTGACCTGCTGCTAATTACTCAATACTATCTCAGATTTTAGATAATTATTTGGGATGTTCTAAACCCATTACTTATGTCCATGTGTTCTTAAATCTAATAAATAGTAGTTTTAGATAAGAGGCTGCTTCCTTATATCACTCTTTCATCAGTCGGACATGCTGTGTTCCCATTGATTTATTTCTGACACTGCCTGGAGTGGTCATTGCTAGCCTGTCTCCTCTACTTCCCATTTCTCTCCCAGTCCAACCTCTCTCCTCTTTCACTCACGTTTTTCAATAGTCTCCTATCCCCAGCCCTCACCATTTTTCTTGTTTTCCCCTTCACAATAATGTTCCCTTTGCTGCCACCTATTCCCTTGCACCTCTCAATTTTCTCTCATTCCTCTTCAGTATGCCCCCTGCACCTCCATCAGCCATATCTCCTTTTCTTCTTCAAGGGAAATCACTTCCCACATACTTCTGTCTCCTCATGGTTTTCTTTCCAGCCCATTAACGTAGCGTCCAGGAGGTGGCCATTTTGCCTGCCTGAGTTGTCAGTCTGGCTTCAGTCTAATTGAAAATAGTGGGAGGTGGTAGTCATCGTTGCTACTCTCTCTCTTTAGACAGGAGTGAGCAGAAAAGAGAAAAACACATACCCCTATCAGTTCCTGTATGTGCCTCAGGGCTGAAGCACATTGATAGTATTTGAGTGATTACAGTAGAGCCTATTGTCCCTGATCAAGGCCCCATTATGCCAAATGCAGCACAGACATGAAAAGTCACTAAAGGCAGAGGGAGAAAGAAGCTCTTTACCATCACTTGTAAAAGCATTGACACAAAGTGTCCTTGCACATCCCTGACTCTTTGATTTAGCTATGCCCCTAGATACACCATACTGCCCAGGTGCACCTGGGTTCACCATTGCTGGAGACACAAGATATGCAAGGTTGCCTATGAGCAGAATATTGTTTTTCTTTTGGACATGTCTCGGCACTGAGCTCACCTGTAAAAAGTGTAAGGTTTGGGGGGTTTTTTAGAGAGAGTGATTGTACCTTAGGAGCTTATCCTATCAGAGAACGCTATGGAAACTTGGTACTTTGCTTAAATGATCATGAGTTGGAGACATCTCCAGTTCAATGAATAAAGATTGAAGAATTCGCAATAAGTTAAAGGCGAAAATCCTCTACCCCTTAAAGAATATTTGTTAAACACCTTAAAAAAACTAGAAAGCTAGTATTTACCTACATTAGCAGTGCTTGTACTACTGTAATCAGGGTATTGCAAATTTCTAATACAGATGCCCCATACTGATGTAAAGCAGGGTTCACACTGGTGTGGTTTCCGATGGTAATTAACCAGATTAAATTACAATCTAAACTAGATTTGATGCACCAGTGTGTCTGCATTAGGGTTTTTCATCAAAGTAAGTACATTAATGTAGTAAATTTGTAAACCTTTTTCCATTATTGACAGATCCTAAGTAAAAGGTTAAATTTAAGTAAATAAATGAAACTTAAAAACACCTTGCTTTCCTCCTCAGAACAGTGGAAGTATGGAAAGAAAGAGGTTAAGATCACTCAAACAGCTTATTATATAGACATTGGGAACTTTTTTTATATGTATATGTTTTTTTTTAAAGAAATTCTGCAGCTGGATCATGGTTTTTCATTAAAAACTCTGCATATTTAAAAAAAATCGTTTAGTCTCTGTATCAGATTCATCATTAGTTATTAAACATCACTACATGTTCAGCACTTATTTATCTTTTATCATCCAAAATATCAGGCCCAACTGAACACCCATTGAAACCAGTGGGAATGCTGCAGATGGAAAATGTTCAGGTTTAAGGCAATAGTCTTGCATTTAACAAATATATATAAACCTTTTATTAACATATTTTATACTGAGGGCCTTATCAGTGCCTCCCATGCTGCAGACACACACACATAACTGGATTTGCATGATCAGAGCTTAACAATTATTTGCTCTTCTTTGTAAATTATGGGCATTAATTGTATTATAATTTCCATTAATACAAATATAGTAGTTACCAATTTATCCTGTCATTTTTTTGCCCTTTGTAAAATTCTATAAATTACATATTTTCATGATTTGATTTTTTTTCCTCGCTTGAGTTTCACAAATCTGTACATATCTAACCAATACTATAGCACTTGTGATTTTTTTTTATTTTTACAATCAAATCAAACCTCAGACTGTATGGAGTTGTTCAGCCTTTTGTAGCAATCAATTCCAAATGATTTTCTATCACTGCAATTCAGGCTGCAAATCAAATCTAACCTTGCAGCCTTTGTAATGGAAATAACTCTGCAGAGAAAATGATAGTTAGAGTTCTCTGAGGAGCTGCTGTTTTTTTGTGTTTAATCTATAGAGTATATTACAGGTTCTCTGGAATAGAGTCAATCTATAGTCACACAACATAAAGTAGTGATACTTTCTGTTAAGTTTGCATACTGAAGCATTCATCCTTTGTTTATTCAAACCCATCATTTAGGAAACTTCATTCAGATTTTAGGATTATAAATTTTTGCAGTAGGCTAACCATACACAATTGGTCGTTGGAATCTCGGTGAAAAACCTTTAAGAGCAAATACAGTATATAATTACTGTACTAGTTCTCTGTAGCCACTAGAGGACAGCAACGTCGTAGATAACATTTTTTTCTAACTATTTTAGTACCTCAGGTTAGATTGGCATGCAGAAAAAATAATCATTAAAAATATATGCAATCAAAAAAAAAGTAGGTTATTATAGTGGCACGTTCCTGCTGCGCTAGTTAAAATTCTGCCAGCATTTCCACTGTAAACCCTCTTTTTTTGAAGGGTTTATCACTCAGCTCTGAAAATTTGCTCTAGGCAAAACGTGACATACAAGATCTCAACCCTGAAGCAGATTTCTTTTTGCCATATTTTATGTCAGTTGGTTTGGCTCCTTTTAAGTTACAGTGTGGGAAGTAGTAGATATTTTTGTGGTTGCAGATGCTTAGCTGTTGTCCTAAAATGCAAAAATGTCTGGGTTGGGTTTTTTGATGATTATGAAAATGAATTACTACAGGTCAGTTGCCTCTAATGAGATGCAGTCCAGTTTGATATTTGGAGGAAAGGTTAGAAAAGTAGTCTCTAACTCTTCTTTGACTGAATTACACTATACATATATATTGTATAGCATTGGGATGCATTACACATTTTTGTATTTTGGAGTGGCTTATGAGAAAGAGTGATTACTCCTTTAAAGGGTCCTTTTAAATGCAGATACTAATAGGCTGAATTTGTTAAGGTCAAGTGAATAAATAAAGTCTGGAAGGGAAGAAAAAGTCCTTAAACAACACTGGTTCTTGTCTAAATTAGTTTTTGGTTGTGTTATGACTTGAGTTCTTTGACTGACAATTAATTTAAGCTAATTAACACAATTGTAAATACCAGTCTTATCACCTCCCCAGATGTTTGTTGGTACTTTTGCCCCTTTGATCAATGCTGCAAATGTTTATTCTTTGTCCCACTGATCAGCCTAGCATAATGGAAAAAAACAAAACCACTTGTAGCTGGGAACAAATGTGTTCCACAATAGCTTTTACAAACTGGTTAAGTGTCTCTAGTTAACTGCCTATCCATTAACTCTAGGTAAAAAAAGTCTAATATAGATATAGCACTGGGCTTGTTAACTTGGCTCTTACTCAGGTGTTGCCCCTAAGCCAGTTCCTATTCACACATACAGTCCTCTTACCTGATTGTGGTGGTGCTTTACACCAGGGTAGCTAGCCCATTCTGCGATATAAGCTAAAGCCTGAGTCAGACTTCCACTTGGGCTGGCAGCCCTCTTCCCCGTCCCCCCTGTGTTGCCGATGTAGGCTAAGCCACCTGAGTGCTGATAGTCCTCCAATGCCTTCCCACAATTCCCCCATTGGCCCAGGAAGGACAAGTTTTACCATGATTGGGAAAGAATCATATAGCAGCTCAGCTTTACTGCAGTGCTATGACTCATGGGATATGACCCCAGAAGTCCTAGTGATGTGGACAGGTGAGTGTAGCACCAGTGTGGGCCTGGGCCCAGGCCCAGCTTTTTAAGTTTTGTAGGCATAGCTGTGCTCAGTGTTGCAAAGTCCAGGTAACTTGGATGACTAAGTCCTATTTTCTAAAGTAACTTAATCTCCTAAGGGTGGAATCCATGAAGGTACTTAAGTCCCATTTTTAGGGATCACTGTGATCCATAAACTTTTGCTTGGCTGCCACCTACTTCTGTAGCTGCCTAAGTTACTTCCTGTGGGTATGTGCGCTGCAGCCTCACGATCGGCAGGTGGACGCTTATCTCCACCCTAAGCGCCAGAGCAATTCATAAATTAGGAAAGATAGGCATGTGGGGACGTCATCCAGTAGGCATTCTCTGAAGTTGCCTATTGGATTGGGCCCATCATGTAAGTTCACACAAAACAATGGGGAGCTGTAGAGTGGGGAAAGCTTCCTTATAACCTTTAGCCTAGATCGGGTTTCTCAAACTTTTTTGCTGGGACCCCCTTTGAAAATATTTCAGGCTGTGACAACCCCCTTCCGCCCATACCATGGCACCCTTACTTATGTGCTGCTGCTGGCAGCAACGTTGTCTTCAGTGCTGTACACCTTGATAGCAGTAATCACTCTCGTGACCTTCCTGCATTAGTCTTGCGACTCTCTTTTGGGCCAGGACCCCCCATGTGAGAAACACTGGCCTAGATACTTAAACTGGGGCTCTCCCACATCCCAGATAAGTCCTCACTACTCTTGAGAGGAAGTAGGAATTTGAACTGGGATTGGCTACACCTCAGGTAAGAGCCCTAACTACTAGAGTATGATGTGGGGTTTTCTCAGTCTCTCCTATTGAGGGTATTTCACTTTAAATAATTGAATAATTAAATATTAATTAGATCAGTGAAAGAGTTATAATCAATCTATAGCCTAGTGGTTGGGTAGCTCACCTGAGAGGTGGCCATTTCCTGTTTAGATTCCCTCTCTCCTTCAGGAGCAGGGGTAACTTGAACTGTGACTCTCTCACATCCTAGGTGAGTACCTTGTCCAGTAGGCCAAAGGTTATAAGGAAAGTACTTCTCCTCAGTGCTCCCCCTCCCCTGGCACTTTAGTTTCAGGCCCTATATGCTACTTAGGTGTTTAATGACCTATCTTCCCCCAGCTTGTGGATTGTAAGCAGAGCAAGGTGCCTCCTTGCAGCCTGGCCTTATGTGCCTGTTCCCATCAGAGGGACGGGGTTTACAACATACTTTCTGGTTGGCAGCTCCCCCCCTAGTTTGTTGGCATTGTGGATTGCAGCGTAAGGCACCTATCCGTCCTGGTGCCTAATTCAGAATTTGTGAATTACAGTGTTGCTTCCTGTGATTTTCTAGGTACCTAAAAATTAGGTGCTCTGACTCTGACACACACCATCTAAGTCCGTTGGAGGATCTGGGCCTTCATGCCTAAGTTACTTTAAAAAATGAGACTTAGGCCTTGCAGTGCTGAGTGAAGTAATGCCTAAAAAACTTTAAAAACCTGGGTTCCAGTAACTCAAGTGTGGCTTTGCAACATAGCTGCTCACACCTGAGCTAGGCTAACCTGGTGTTCAGATCTGGGTTAACTCTTCAGGTGAGCTGGGCAGTGAAGAGTAGTTATGTGTTGCAGAGGATTTTGAGATTTTAAAATTTGGTGTAGTTCCAGTTTGGAATAAAACTGAAACATCTCAATGTTTTCCACAAAATTGAATTACTGTTCTGTCCAGGTTGACTGGGAGCCCTGGCTCTGAGACAGTCACCTGGCAGGATGCTGAGGAACTAGGAGCCTAGGAGTATGTCCACACTGAAGCTAGAAGCAAGCCTCCCAGGTGAGATAGACAGATTGTTTTAGTGGGATTCATGCTAGCATGGTAAAATTAACTGTTTGTGGTACTGGCAGAGGATCGGGCTGGCCTCCTGAGCTGGACCCAGGGAGTGGGGTGGACTTGAGTAGCAAGCTCAAACATCTACTGGTACTGCAGTCTCTGCACTACTGTGTGAATGTGCTAGCATGAGTCAATCTACCCAGGCTGGCTGGTTCACTCCCAGCTGCAGTGTAGATGAACTCTGGGAAGTCTGGCTTCCAAGGAGATGTGAACCCTGAAGTGTGCCCTTTGTTTGACCATATAAAAAACATTGTTTTCTAACATCCAGGTGCACCTACACAATAGTTAATTATCTTTAACTCTTGGGTTGCTTGTGATTGTCTCGGACATCAGAACAGCAGAACTGGTTTTAAGCAAATAGCCAATAAACTGGAATTTCCAGCACCTGCATTTTATCCAAAGCAATTAACCATTGCTTTTAATATTTCAGGGTATTAGTATGCACTGCATAGCCTGGTATGTATTAAGAGCTCTTTTCTGGCAAACGTCTTCTTCCTATTTATAGTTTTTCACCAAATGAGTTGCTTAGCAGGCTTCAGAAAGCCATGTTCCTATGATTGTTTTTGTGTTGCTTCAGTAACTCTAGAGCATTTATCCATGTAATAGCATGGTCTTCTGCTTCACTGCTTATATAGTCCTCATGCTTCAATAACTTTGTGTGATAAGATTCAGATGAAATGCTGCTTAGTATATTTTATGTATTTAAATGAATATTTATAGCAAACAAGGAAAGCAAACATTTTTAAAAAACAATCCGTTTGACTTAAAAGGTTAATTAGGCTTTAACATATATTATTATATGATTATGAACAACTTGTTATAATACATGTAAATGCTGTAATTTTATTGTGCTGTATTTGAAATGTGAATTATTGGCAACATTGGTACAAATGCAGAGATTTTTATCTTCTAATGTGCCTAAAAACATCCTAAGTAGGATAGTTTCAGGACTTGATCCTGCAAGCCAAACCAGGCAGGCAGATCTCTGTGTCACGGCAACAGAGCTTCCTCTTGTGAGGACCATGGGGGCAAGGATTAGAGGATGCTGGAGGCACAGAGGTTTATCTGGGCCTGGATAAGCTCACAGGATCAGGACCACAGTATCCTCTAATCATTGCTCCTACCAAAATTATTCAGGCTTAGCTGAATTGGCTTATAGAAAAGGCTCTGCTGGCAAGCAAGTAAAATGCCGTTTAGGCAAAAGTTAATTCACTAGCTGAATATAATTTAAGATTGTGTTTCTCAGTTAACCCAATATTTATGCAACACTTAATTAATTCAAATTATATTAGTGACTGCCTTACTTTTACTTCCCATTTGCTTAAATTAGGCACATTTTGGACCAAAGAGGGAGCTGAGAGGTATCAGAAAAAGTTGTCTCTGCAGTCATCTTTCTATTCTGTTACCTGGTTGAATGCCACAAAAAATTGTAGCATAAGCATTAAGCCATTTGGGCCACCAGAATAGTGATCTTAGTATTGTACCTAGTAGAATGGCTTAGCTAATTGTCAGACCATCCGATGTATGCTTTCCCTTCTTTGTTACTCTCACCTTGAAAGGCCAGGAGAAGATTAAAAGGGGACTAAATCAGTGTATTCCTCATGGGCCATTGCTGACATCACAAATCCTGGCTTCTACTCTTGACTTTGGGAGAGCAGTGTCGTCTTGTGGTTACAGAAAGAATAGCTAAGCACATAGATTTGGCAATTTTTTTCTGAAAGGCAACATGGTTAAGTGTATAAGATTTGGGTTCACCGTATTAGAAATCTGTGTTCTATTCCTGCTCTGCCAGCACTGACATTGTGAAGTGTATAGAATTCTCATCAGCCAATGGATGAAGACAAGTCTCCAGTCTCCAACCCAGTGTACCTTCCACTAGGCCAAAGGGTATTTTGGCAAGCAAGATGGCTGGCTAGTTGAGACCACTCAGTGAGGTTTGGGAACATGCTAAGCTTGGATTATTCAGAGAATTAAGGGGCCAGTCTTGAACTTGTATAAATGATGATTTTTCAGAAGCTGAGCCAAAACCTACCTTACTGACCTAAAGACTATTTGGCAGCCAAATTCTAATCATGTAGGTGGTAGAACTTGTTAAAAATATTCTGACTTTAAAATATATGTATTCCTCTGACCTCTCTGGGAGCAGGCTGAACGGTTTGTGCTGAAACATTTAAAATTGTACAGGCAGAGATCAAGCACGAAACTTTCAGTCTTAACTGTTAAAACTTGGTAAAGTTAATGGGAAGTGTTAGGTAATCTTAATTATCAGTGAAGCACATACTGAGGCAACCTTAAATAAGGATCTGTGTGAGTATGTTGGGTTTGTGTGTATACACACACTAAAATATATTTTTATTAAATCCATACCTTGTATACATTTAAAAAAATCAGTTATATAATCATTTGTTTACAATCACACTGTATGTTCATATTCAATAGACATTATAAAAATATAAATCTAAGGGAAGCACCTGATAGTTGAGTACTGTATAAAATTTCATGCAACACTAACTCAAATTTATCTTGGATGCAGGGACTGTTAATGGGACTGATTGATTAGTCAAAGGGGGTTATGATGATCAGCAATGTATTGAATTGAGGGAGAGGTCTAGTTAATGCAACAGAGACTGGTGTAAAGTCTCAGTGTATCATTAATGACCTGGTTGGAATAGAGTGTTCATACTAAAATAGGGGGAGTTGTGAATATCAGGGATGACTGAGAAATACGGTACAGATCTGGGGAGGTGAGAAATGTGGGCAGAAAAAAAAATTGGAAGTCCAAAATGTGACACACAAAGTCCAAGGTAGAGAATAATATGGGCATTCAATGGGTGGGATGTACATATTAGTAAGCACTAATACTGAAAGAGACCTAGAGTAAATAGTGGAGGGCAAATTAAGCATCAGTTAACAAGTTTGGACTGACTATACTGATGTATCATCAGAGCATGGAGCGAGAAGGCAATGGTCCCTCTCTGTACTCCCCTGTATTGACTTATGTGAGGGAAGATTAAAACTACTAAATATATATAACTTGGTTGGACATGGATGAAAAGTATAGTTACGGATGGAGATATATTACTTTCCAAATATTTGAAGTGTAAGAACATGTAAATAATTCCTTCTTTGACTGATTTGTAAAGGGGCATAACTAAGAATATTGAGATTGAATATAAAGGAAATTCAAAATGAATTTTAGGAAAAAATTCCTGTCAGTAAGATCTATTTGATCATGGAATAATCTCCCAATGAAAATGTGGCAGGCCAGGCCAGTCCTTTCACACACTCAGAGCTAGGTTAGAGAGTACACTAGTAAATATACAGAAGATATAACTCTATAATGAGGAGGAAATGGAATAAAAGAGCTAACAGGGCTAACAAGGTTCAGTATTTCAGTTGCTACTTACATAAAAGGCTCCCATTCTTTCCCACCCCCACAACCAAGTATATACAGAAAATGCTTTAGGCTATAATGATCAGACCATGAAACAAATATGGTTATATGAGTTAATCTGAATGGCTCTTTCATAGCATCACCTTACACAATATTTAAAAAAAATTATATTTAGGTAAATATGTAACTCCTTTGCTGGACCCACCATCAAATCTTGTTTGGTCATAAAGATATCAGTGTTCAAAAACATAGTGCAGTATTTTTGTGAAATGTGTAGAGCATCTCACTTGTTTTGACTGACATCTCTCTCAAATTGCAAAGCCTAATGTTCGTCTGTTTGTTTTTTCTCACCATGGGGTGGAAGACTTTTTTGTGTCTGAGTTTGGTGTTATTTCAGCCAATATTAGGAAAGGAGGATGAAAACTGAAAGTGTCTTTATCTTGCCATATCCCTTTTGGAGAGCTGTTTGCCTTGGCACATCTCTGTTGGGGTGGCTGGGAGAACAATTATGTATTGCAGCTGAGAGAATCCATCATTTCCACTGCTTATCTCAGATCTGGTGGCTGAGCTCAGAGGATTTAGCACTCTGGCTCTAATTTAAGCGTTGTTCTTTCTGAACATTAAGGTATGATAACTTTAATCAGAAGTATCATAACAAACTCATAGGAAAGTTGTTTTCAACATTCAGCAGTTCTGGGTCTGTCTTAAATGACAAAAAGCAAAAATTAAAGAAAAAATCATTTAGACTTGCTGAAGAAAAGGATTTACTTCATTCTCTTCATGGTCTAGCAACATTCAATAGATTTATGAACATTATCAACAGAATTCATGCTGAGGCAGCTCATTGGAGCAGAAACTCCGTGCTCACGAAGAATCTACTTCAAACCTGCAAGAGAGGAGAATAAAAGGAAAAGATGCCCCCAAGTTGCTATTTGGCAGATTGTCATATTACATATCAAGTATAGATTAACTGCAGCCATATCCTATATCTTTATCATTAAAAATGATACCCAGTGTGATGAGTTGGGTCACAGAAACCCTTTTGGGACTGCCACCTGATGTGCTGAGACTACCTCTGAGCCCATTTTCACTGCCAGCATGGGACTTCAGTACCTTGTCTTGTTTGAGCCAGACATGCTTGCCTGCTGCAAACATAGATCTAAGTCTGAGCCATGTCCCCTGCAAGCTGCAGGCTAAACTGAAAACAGCTTAAGAAGTGATCCTGTCTCCAGCACTCAGATACTCAACTCCCAATGGAGTCCAAACCCTAAATAAATCTGTTTTACCTTGTATTACGTTTATACAGTGGAAACTCGTAAATTGTTTGCTCTCCATAACACTGATAGAGAGAGATGACCAGCTGTTTGCGCCCTGCCCCTCCCCAGGTATAAATACTTGCTCTGGGTTAATTAATAAGTAAAAAGTGATTTTTATTAAATACAAAATAAGATTTAAGTGGTTCCAGTTAATAACCAAACAAAGTAAACTACCAAGCAAAATAAAACAAAAATACGTAAGTCTAAGCCTAATACAGTAGGAGGCTAAATGCAGGTAAATCTCACCCTCAGAGATGTTCCAATAAGTTTCTTTGACTGACTAGCCTCCTTCTAGTCTGGGTCCAGCAATCACTCACGCCCCTGTAGTTACTGTCCTTTGTTCCATTTTCTTTCAGGCATCTCTTTGGGGTGGAGAGACTATCTCTTGAGCCAGCTGAAGACAAAATGGAGGGGTTTTCCCAGGGCATATATAGTCTCTCTCTTGTGGGTGGAAACCCCTCTTTCCCCCTGTGTAGAATCCAGCTACAAAATTGAGTTTTGGAGTCACATGTCCATGCATGACTGTTTTCTACAGGATGTTCCTGGGAAAGCTCAGATGTGGATAGCGTCCATCAAGGTTCATTGTTAGCAACGTCCTTCCAATTACTTGAATAACCCCTTCACACTATGTTGCCCCAATCTGCCTTAGGTGCTATTTACAGTAAACACTTTAAATACAAGCACAGAGCCAACACTCATAACGTCAGATATAAAAATGATACATGCATACAAATGGGATGAATACATGCAGAAGAACATAACTTTTCCAAAGATATGTTACATGGCATATCTAGCATACAACATATGAGTGTAAATATGACAGAACTGGAATAAGCATATTTCTATAAAGCATTATGGGGTGCAACGTCACACCCAGATCTTAACATAAGGAAAACAAGAACAATATTTTAGCCACCATTGCACAAATGCACATATTAATGGAGTTATGGTCCTGTGGATCAACTCGCCTCTCAAACAAGCGATTATGAGATAATTCAGTTCAAAATAAATGGAAGGATAAACAAAAATAGATCTGTGATTAGGGTTTTTGATTTAGAAAGAGTTAACTTTAAAATGTTAAGGAAAGTAGTTAGGGAAGTAGATTGGACAGAAGAACTTGTGGATCTAAAGGTGGAGGAGGCAGGGCTGGCTCCAGGCACCAGCGCAGCAAGCAGCTGATTGGAGTGGCCAACAGAAAGGGGCGGCACGTCCAGCTCTTCAGTGGTGGGTCCCTCAGTCCATCTTGGAAGGAAGGATCTGCCGCCGAATTGCTGCCAAAGAATGAAGTGGTGGTGGTGGAGCTGCTGCCGAAGTGCCATCGATCGCAGCTTCTTTTTTTTTTTTTGCCGCTTGGGGCGGCAGAAACTCTGGAGCCAGCCTACAAGGAGTGGAAAATGGGAGGGATTAGTAAGGAAAGCTACTTTATTGAGGTCAGAACATGTAGGGATAAAGTGAGAGAGGCCAAAAGCCATGTAGAGTCGGACCTTGCAAAGGGAATTAAAATCAATAGTAAAAGGTTCTATAGCCATATAAATAAAAGAAGAAAACAAAGAAAGAAGTGGGACCGCTAAACACTGAGGTTTGAATGGAGGTTAAGGATAATTTAGGCATGGCCTAACTTCTAAACAAATACTTTGCCTCAGCCTTTAATGAGGCTAATGAGGAGCTTAGGGATAATGGTAGGATGACAAATGGGAATGAGGATATGGAGGTAGATATTATCACGTCCGAAATAGAAGCCAAACTTGAACAGCTTAATGGGACTAAATTAGGGGGGCCCAGGTAATCTTCATCCAAGAATATTAAAGGAACTGGCACATGAAATTGCAAGCCCATTTGCAACGATTTTAATGAATCTGCAAACTCAGCGTTTGTGCCATATGACTGGAGAATGGCTAACATAGTTCCTATTTTTAAGAAAAAGTAAGAAGATTTTAAAAAAACAAAGTGATCCAGGTAACTACAGTTTGACATCTGTAGTATGCAAGGTCTTGGAAAAAATTTTGAAGGAGAAAGTAGTTAAGGACATTGAGGCCAATGGTAATTGGGACAAAAATACAACAGGGTTTTACAAAACGGAGATTGTGCCAAACCAATCTGATCTCCTTTTTTGAGAAGGTAACACATTTTGTAGACAAAGGAAATGCAGTGGATCTAATTTACCTTGATTTCAGTAAGGCATTTGATACGATTCCACATGGGAAATTATTAGCTAAATTGGAAAAGATGGGGATCAACATGAAAATTGAAAGGTGGATAAGGAACTGGTTAAAGGGGAGATTACAACGGGTCACACTGAAAGATGAATTGTCAGGCTGGAAGGAGGTTACTAGTGGAGTTCCTCAAGGATTGGTTTTGGGACCAATCTTATTTAATCTTTTTATTACTGACCTTGGCACAAAAAAGTGGGAATGTGCTAATAAAGTTTGTGGATGACACAAAGCTGGAGGTATTGCCAATACTGAGAAGGACTAGGATGTCAGACAGGAAGATCTGGATCACCTTGTAAACTGGACTAATAGTAATAGGATAAAATGTAATAGTGAAAAGTGAAAGATCATGCATTTAGGGATTAATAACAAGAATTGTGGTTATAAACTGGGTACGCATCACTTGGAAGTAACAGAGGAGAAGGACCTCGGAGTGCTGGTTGATGACAGGATGACTATAAGCTGCCAATGTGATATGGCTGTGAAAAAAGCTAATGTGGTCTTGGGATGCATCAGACAAGGTATTTCCAGTAGAGATAAGGAGGTGTTAGTACCATTATACAAGGCACAGGTGAGACTTCATCTGGAATACTGTGTGCAGTTCTGGGCTCCCATGTTTAAGAAGGATGAATTCAAACTGGAACAGGTACAGAGAAGGGTTACTAGCATGATCCAAGGAATGGAAAACCTGTCATATGAAAGGAGACTCAAAGAGCCTGGCTTGTTTAGCCTAACCAAAAGAAGGTTGAGAGGAGATATGATTGCTCTCTATAAATATATCAGAAGGATAAATACCAGGGAGGAAGAGGAATAATTTAAGTTCAGTACCAATGTGGACATGAGAACAAATGGATATAAACTGGCCATCAGGAAGTTTAGACTTGAAATTAGATGAAGGTTTCTAACCACCATAGGAGTGAAGTTCTGGAACAGCCTTCCAAGGGGAGCCATGGGGGCAGAAGACATATCCGGCTTCAAGACTAAGCTTGATAAGTTTATGGAGGGGATGCTATGATGGATAGCATAATTTTGCCAATGAATTGATCTTTGACTATTAGTAGGTGAATATGCCCAATGGCTTGTGATGGGGTGGGATCAGAGTTACTACAGAGAATTCTTTCCTGGGTGTCTGTCTGGTGAGTCTTGCCCACATGCTCAGGGTTTAGCTGATCACCATATTTGGGACCTGGAAAGAATTTTCCCCCAGGGCAGATTGGCAGAGACCCTGGGGTTTTGGGGCCTTCCTCTGCAGTGTAGGGCACTGGTCACTTGCTGGAGGATTCTCTGCACCTTGAAGTCTTTAAACCACGATTTGAGGACTTCAATAGCTCAGATATAGGTTAGGGGTTTGTTACAGGAGTGGGAAGGTGAGATTCCGTGGCCTGTGTTGTGCAGGAGGTTAGACTAGACAATCATAATGGTCCCTTCTGAACTTAAAGTCTATGATTGATTCTATGATTCTAAGATTCCATTTCCAGTTGTGCAACATCCCCCTTCCAGCTGCAGCAATTAGCTATGCACTGATTATCAGGTTCCTTCTTATTTCAGCTGCTTCTGTGAGAGTCTAGACTCTTTTTTTTTTTTTTTTTTTTTTTTAAGACACTTGTTAAAGCATCTGACAACAAGGAACAGAAATTAGCAATAGGTAACTTACCAGCTATTGCAGCCTTCCAGAAAATGCTCTGCTAATTGGTCAATAGCCCACAATTTGGGAAATGCTGGTTGTTGTATAAAACTACAACATTGAGAACCACTAACCCCCAAATCTTAAAAGATGTATATGCAAACCACTTACCCAATTAAAACCTGGGCAATTACTCTATGACAAAAATGTTTGACTGTAGTAACTATTGCCCAGTTGTGTAACACAACAGCACAGAAGTGAATAACAGCTGTCTTTTCTGACTGATCTGGCTTCTTTGTTTCTTGCAAATTGCTCGTGTACCTGTCTGTATAGAGCCATCTTTCCCCAGAGGGTCACTTTGCAAAGATTTTGAAATAACCTCTAACTCTCTGAGGACTGTCTTATCTTTCTTAATGGCTCAGTTGCTAGCATTATTGTCTGAGTTCTCTTATTTTCAAAGAATCTTTGCAGTATCTTCGGTTCTCTAGTGATACTCTACATTTTGACTTTGTCTTGCATAGCAGTTAAGAAGCTGATGACACGTTCGACTATGAATGGTCTTAAAGGCATGGCTGCTGATATGAGGGGGAACTGCTCAATGGAGTGAGTTATAAGGAAAATAGATTGCCAATTTGAAATTGATTAATATTAGTAGTTAGCACTTATAAAGCACTTTTCATGTTCAAAACACTTTACAATCATTAACTAATTAATCTGCAAGACACCCTGCTTTCCTCCCTGACCTCATTATCTGCTCCCACCATCTACCTTTCCACCCATTGTCATCAGCTCCCACCATCCTCTAATTTTCCACTCCAACAATCTATCCTCACTGTTCATTCTGTAAGCTTCATTTAGTGATTATTTATGAGCAGCATGTGACCCTCTCTCCCCCCCAAAAATCTAACTGTTTTAAACACACACTTATCACAGAGTGAGTCATAAACCTATATAACATGTAATTTACTGTATTTGACTGTGTATCAGATTCAAGCAAATTGACCAGACATGTATATAAAACATTTTATATTTGTACTGGGGTTAGCACTACTGATCTTTTGAGAGCTTACCAGATACAAATAGTCTTATTAAACAGAATACATAAATAGAGAATATTAGCTTCAGCCCTGTTAAAAAAAAAAAAAAGAAATTAAAAGAACCTCAGAAATTTACAACTAGTGAGTGTGAAGTCAAGTATTAATAAACCATTGTCAAGTTTACCATTTGCACTATAAATTTAACTTTTAATTATTTGGGACATTACAGACAAGTAGAATTAACTCCGTTTAAGATGCAATAAAACTTGTTTCATATGAACACCAGAGGTCCAAATGTTGGGTCATGGGGTTGTGTTATCTTATGTGAAGATATCCACAGGGACTTTGTGGCAGTCCAGGGGAGTCCCTGGTGGCATAGCTCAAATGGACCTGAAGTACAGGATAGCCCTATAGACCCACTAGGTTTGGAGGCAGGATCCAGGTTTTTTTCTGCATGGATCATATTCCATGCCCCAACAGGATAATGAACAGAGATCTCTATCAAAGGACCCTTGCAAAGATTTCATTCCTTTGCAAGGGTTTGCCTGATTAGGTATCAAGAGTTATTGGACTCCATATCAGCTTCAGGTTTTTTATTTTTTCTGTTGATGTGATGAAAATAAGGAAGTCATCTGTATACAGCACAATTTTATATACCTTTCTGATTCTTATTGTTTCTTCATTTGGTTGGCTATTCTTAGGGCTATCGTGATCATTTGTAATTGATTGAATGCTTTCTTAGAACCCATTAGTATTGCTGGTCGGTGTTGATATTCTGAATAACTGAGTAAGAATAGTCTTAATTTTTCCAGTGGCTTGATTGCTATGGAACTGGTGCACTTCCATGTGTGGAAGTATTCTGACCAAATCAGTTTGCCCTAGCCTTTGCAGTAATCTTGGCATCTGTATTAAGCAGTTAAATGATTCTATAGGAAGTATGTAATAGATGCCTTTTTCCAGGTGTTACACTGTCTGGAGTGGCTCACAACTGTGAATGCCTACCTCAGAGCAGACTGTCAGAAACAGACCGGCAGACACCCCAAGCTGGTGGTGTGTTCTATAATTAGATTTCACCAAGCCAGTAACACATGTGAACTCTGAGATCACTGTACCAGTCTTGCCATGGAGGCACAGACAGTCCCCTTAGACTCTTCAGCCTATCTTGCCACCCAGACAAACTGGACTTTGTGATTAAAAGGTCACTTAAACCAAAAATCACATCCCGTTTAGCTTGCTCCTACTCCCAAAAGACCAGTCACTTACCCCAGATCAATTCTAGATTTTACACCAAAGACAATACTGGCAGCCAATTCTATAGTAAACTAACTAATGGTTTATTAGCTAAGAAAAGGAAATAAAAGTTATTGAGCAGGTAAGCAGGTAAAAATATATGCACAGGTGAGTCATCGTTTGTGGCAGTGATGTAATAAACTGCCAGTTTCCCGAAAGTCTTTTCAGGGTCACACCAGGTTTAGATATTGTTTCCCAGGTGCTATTAAATGTGTGTGCATGTAAGTAAATAGATCAGGTGCCAAAAGATGGCTCTTAAGAGTATCCTGTGGTGTTCTGGGTTTTGTAGGACGAATACACTTTTCATTGTGCATTGTAAATGGCTTCTTACGTGTACCTCTCTATATGCAGCTCTGAATTGGTATAACTGCAATGTGGCACTGAGAGCTGCATTCCATCGCTTAGACTCATTTTAAGGATTTCCCATGTGTGAATATTAAGTTTTTTAAACATTTTATAATAATCTGTTTTAAAACAATTAGTAGATTCTGTGGATTTCCCTCCATTTAAAGTCCATAGAGAACTTTAAATTTTTCGGTGTTCTTTCTCTGTTTAGGGTTTCTATTTGGTAGTCATCCAAATATAGGAGTTTTAGTTTCAACAGCTATTTTGAAATGTTCTCAATTAGTTTTACCTGGTCTTCATTCTCTGTGAAGAATTACCAATTCTGAAATCTTTGCAAAAAATCTTTTGGTTTCAATTAAAAATTCTCTTGCACTGTTGTGAAGACTATATTTATAATTATAAAAATGGCTCTTTTTAAACTGATTTGCTGGAAGAACTCTAGATTTACTGGCATGTCCTAAATATTTGTTTTATAAAGTAGTGATTTTATTTGGGCTTTTTGAAATGGTAGAGAATCTAAAGATACTGTAAAAGTTTAACTTGAAGCTTACATCTGGATTCTTAAGTATTCTCTTTCATTTGTACACAACTTACACTTTTAAAATAAACTATTCATGGGATTCTGTCTTTATTACATATTCAAAATGGGCATCTTCCTAAAATAAACTATTATTTCTGCAAAGTTTCATATGAAAGTATTTCCTGGTCCTAGCTTACGTTAGCTATATGGGCACGTTCTGCTGATGCCACAGTTCCAGTGTTAGTATGTGAGGTTTTATTCTTCAGGGTATTAGAAAATTTTAAAACACTGATACTATGATCAATCCCTGAGGTATTTAAAGGAATATTCCCACTCCAGATATCTACCAAATTTTGTTGGTATATTATTTCTCTTTTATAACTTCTATCTCCTTTTTCTTTATAAATTTTAAATGCTTTTTTTCTTTGTTTTGTTTTTGTTTCTTTGGTTATATGATCGTGGGTTATATGATCTATGCAAGGCTCTTCAACATAAACTCTGAGAATGGATGACATTCTAGCCTGATCTGAATCATTGGTAGTTTTGCCACTGACTTTAGTAGGGCCAGGATTTCACCCCATGTCTTCAGCAACTATGTCCCTAAGATTTCCAGTACAGTTTTGTTTGACCTTTAGTTAAAGATGCCTTTCTACTGGGTAATTGACCTTGTCAATTTCTTGGTTTTTTGTTTAACCATTTCTCCGTTTTTTGTATACACAAGAGGGTTCTTTGTAGAAGGATCAGATCCTGTTTTCTGTTACTTTTTTGGAAACCTAGTATGATTGTGGATTTACACTTGTGTAAAGGGGAGTACAAATTGCCCCCTAAATTGTACAAACTCTTAAAAACAAAGAATTTTTCAAATGTTACATGTGCACAGAAGGCAAGAGACTTTCTTTTTAAAATGAAAAGCTAAAATTCTGAAACATAAGATAGCCACATGAGAGAAATGGTGGTAGGCTGTACTATTGTATGCCATATCCCTTCTTAATCTGTGCCCTGGTCATTATGGATAGTGAGAGCACAATGCTTCATTCCAAACATACTTTCTGAGATTGAAAATCTCACTTGCTTTACTTTTGTATAGGCAGTGCCAACAGAATGATGGAAAATCATGTTTTAAAAAGTGTAAATGTCCAAAGTACTTCTGACCTAGACACTAGCTCTGTGCCAAATTTCAAGTTCCTACAATTCCCACTGAGACACTGGAACTGTTCAGGAAAAAGAGTGCTTTGTTTGTTTGATTTTTTTACATTAATGGAAAAAGTGTACGGCCTCCCCTAGTCTCTTGATACTCAACAATGGCTACATTGGTTTTGCTCAAACTTAAAAAAAAGTCATCCTCAGGCAGAGACTAAATCTGGAAAAATTCAGCCTGAAAAGTAAAATTTTGACAAAGCTATAAGCATCAGAAAATGCCCTTCAAAATGGAAATGCTTAGGCAACCTTAATATGAATGTTGATATGTGTGCCAGCTATAATAAAATCTGGTCAAAGTTCTCAAATTAACAAGCCTTGACTAATGATTGACTGTGAAATTCTATGTCAAAAACAACAAACATTGCTGAGAATGATTCCTAAATTTAGCCTGAGAATTTGCAGAACATTACATTTTGACAATGAAGGACAAAGTCAGCAAAGGTGTAAGCAAGTTCAACTTCATTAACTTTAGAGTAAGCAGGTAGAACTGCCTTAAAGTTGAATTTAGCATTGATTTCTCAGAGATTAGAGACAATTACTTAACTGATCTTTAAGGTCAAATATTTTGTTATTCCAACTGAGCTGTATTTACATAAATCTAGATTAAGCTAGTTCTGTTATCTTTCCTTTACATTATTAAGTGTTAGTGTATGAATATTGTTACTGATGAGAATAACTGCTCAGCTTTGCAAATACAGTATATACCATGTTAATTTTTCTGGTTTTCTTTAATTTATTCTGTAGCCTTTGACTCTTTAATAAACTTCTGGTGCAGTAGTTTATTGGAATAAGTATCCAAACATTTTGTCTCTGTAATGAATACAGGGCTGCTGAGCTTTCCGCTGTAGCAAGAACAGTTTTCATGAAACACAGCACTGTTGAAATTGGCTTTCTGTTCTTACTAACTCTGCCAGTGCACCATAGACTTGACCTGTGACACAATAGTTATTCCTGACTTGAACTTTTTGTCAGCAGGGACTGTTCATTGATCAGGACATGCAGGTGAATGAGGACAGACACAAGAATGGTTTAAGCAGTGTTATCTGCTCCATCTCCCTTTACCAGGCATTTAAGTAGGTTCCATGCAGGCTATACAGGGTTCCTATCATATAGCCGATAGCAATCCTCTGCTACTCTTGTGATTCAGCCCGCTCTGCTGAATTCTCTCACCCTTCCCTGTGAAGAGGACAGAAGGTACCAAAGAGGGACCTTGATCTGTGAATATTTCAGTTCTCCCCTTTTCCCATTGGCCTGAGGTCCACCAACACAATCCCAGGTCTCTCTTATTTCTGGGCACTGGCCCCTTTGTCCTTTTATCTGCACTGGACACAAGTTCTGACAAACTAAACAGTCATACACATTCCTGGTATTAAATTTCTAAATCGTATTCCTATTTAATCTAACCATGCCTCTATCGGGCCTCAGCCAATTTGGCCCCAAAGGGAAACATTCCTTCCTGACCCACAGGATCCTAAAAACACAGTTCCTATAGTATCTAACTACTGGGATGGAGGGTGTTTTCAGCTAAAATGGGGCAAGAAGCTTGAGCAATGTAGGGTAATTATTAATGATGGTGGGGAGCAAAGAACCAATCAACTTCCATCTCCCTCTGGCTGGCCAGTGAGTGGCAGAAAGCTCAAGAGAAGGAGGAGTCTACCTTTGCATACAGTTCCCTTTTCAGTCCAAAGCTGTCCAGCACCATGCAGATCCAATCAATTCTCCCACTCTTAAAGTGGATGAGTGGCTGTGATGGAATGCATCTATGTAATCACACTGTTCACACTACTGTAATAATCTTTGTACAAAATATGCCTTGTACGGTATCATTTTGAAAACTAATAACTTGCTGGTCAATAATATCATGGTGGAATGTATGTAGCAACATTATATATAAAGTTAGGAATTCTCCCTGAATGATGCTGATGAAACATGTTCAAACCCATGTAGCCCTGATTAGACAAAACTGGGCAAGCAGGTCTTAAACAAAGGAATGTGTGTTTACCTCAGTTTACATTTACATTGGAAACAGAGTCCTGAGACAGTGAGGAAGAATGCAGGAGACCAGGAAAATTTGCATTTCAGCAAACAGAGGTAAAATTAAACAGAATGTAACTTCTTTCACCATCTGACATGTCACCTTCTTTACAGTTTCAATAAACTTTGCTTTGAGGGATAACCTTTATGAAAATGCATCTCCAAGGGGGACTGGACTATAAAAGGGAAGGGCAAAATAACCCAGTTTCTCTCTCCCTATCCATCTCTCTTGAACCTAAGAAGACAAACAAAATAGTTTAGCTCTTTGACCTTGAGAGGGCTCCTGACCTGAAGATTTGTCAGTGGAGATGCATGTGGTAAGAATTTTACTTTGAACCAAGCCTAGTTTGTGAAGTTTTAGTATTAGGAAGCCTTTTATCTTGTAACCATTTCTGACTTGAATGACTATACTTGTACTCAAAATCCTATCTTCTTGTGTTAAATAAATGTATTTTATTCTTTAATCAAAACTAATCCACTGTTGTGGTTAAACTGGGCTGCATGATAACTCCATTTAAAAGAAGCAAGTTGTTGTATATTGTTCCCTTACATGGGCAACTGGACAACTAGTCTAACTGGACAGTCCAGGAGAGGGCTGGACAGTGCAGAACACACTTTTTGGGGGAAAATTTGGGACTGGGAGCATGTTAGGGTCACCTTGCATGTAGTAACCAAGGCTGCTGGAAGCCAGTTTGTGGCTGGTGTTTTCTGACAGGCTGCTGGGATCAGAGCTGCTGGACCAGATGCTTGGGGTATGACATGCATGCTGTTTGTGAGGAGCCTAGGCTGGGAGACATAGCTGCAAAACATTGTGAGGTAACCCCGGGTTGCAGGCCATGTGGTGACACAGCTCCTCACTGGTCTGGATTGCATCTCATAATGTTATAACGGCATTATGGTAGATTAAGGACTAGTCTGAGACCACTAACTGATATTTTTCCCAATGATCTAAGTAAGAACATTCATTCCAGTTTTCAGGGGTGAAAGGCAATACTTTTTTTTTTTTAATATAAATACAACATTCCAGTTACAAAGCTGTCAGTTATAAGAATTATTTGTAATATAAAGTCAGCTCTACTGCTACTCCAGCTCTCTGAACTTTGTCGATTATTGAGCTAAACCGGCAATTTAATATGTCACAAGAACAACATTTTAAGAGAAGTTGCACTGTTTTATTATCTGGCTATTGTCCCAACTACTTAATACTATTCCTCTTATATGTAGGCTGCCTCTCATCTTGCCTTTTAGTAAACATAAGTATTCATCATTTGATTTTCTGAATCTGCTTATCACCAAAGTACAGTTGTATATTGATGTGCGTTTGTGAGTCTCAGAAATATGCACAGTCCAACAGTCATGCAATCCTGTTCTAGACACTGTGGAGACTGTTGTTAGAGAACTCTTGGCATTCTCCAGTCAGTGTGGTCTTTTACAATTTATGAAGAACCTTTGTGAATAATTAAGCAGTGTCATTCCCGATTATCTTTAATAAAAAGGAAAGCTTAGTAGTATACACCCACACCTTCTGTGTTTTTGTCATAATTGATTATTGATTGTTGCATCTGAAGAAGATTCTCACATTTCCTTGTGATTGTTTTTCCCTATCTGTTTATAATTAAGATCCAGCTTTTAGTAATATTTGCTGTTCCTCTAAGATGGTAGAAGACTTAATGGACTGAATAACACTGATCCCAGAGGTGAACCATGATATTGGATAGGGATTTCCAAACTTTTGGCATGGCCCTGTTTAATGAAGTGTTTCCTGCCAGGACCTTAGACAGCATGGAGTTTGCCATATTGAAGAGAAAAATGGTGCCCTCCACGCACGGTGACCTTGAACGCACCATATGTGTGAGAGCATCCTCCTTGTAGCATGACATTTTGCTCCACAAAATGGTGTCTTCTTCCCAATATGTATCCTCTTATTTAAAGAAACTTATCTTACCTAAAGTTCTTACCAGAGTTTTCAACCAAGCCTGGTTGAGATCCCACTTTTGTGAAGTAAATTCACTGTCCCCTTAACTTCTAGGTGAGAGATGACAAAGCATCGTCTTTGTCCCCCAAATATTGTAGAAAAAATCCTTGACCTCCTCTCCCCCCGTCTTCTTTCTTGCTTCTTTTGTCTCTTTAAATTTTTTCACAATCCTTCACTTGCATTCGGTTCAGACTAGTAGAAGGAGACTTGTTGTGAAACTTGCAGTTCTTAAGATACAAACAGCCAGCTAGATAAATATTTCTTTTTGGACAGCAAACTCATTTTTCACCTTTGCTTGTGACCAGTCTCTTACACAACACCTGTACATAAATTTCACAATGATATACTGACCGATGTGACACAGGCTTTCATTTGACCCCCTCATACGATATTTTTTTGGTGAACTAGAATGTACACACTAGACTCAGGAGATTCCTGTAACCCGTCTCCAACTCCTGGCCAGTTGGATTAGGAGGTTTTTTGGGTCACCCCTCTCCCACGGTGTTTGGCCACATACCTGCAGCTTCATTATAGCCAGATGTCTTCCTTTTCTCAGCCTTGTATTTCCCGGGGAGAACCACATCATAACATTATAGTATCCCCCCATGCAGCTGCTGAATGTTATTACTGAAGCTAATATATGTGGAAATATTTAAGTATTTGCTCACCTTAATTTTTTTTTCTTTTTTTTGCTACCAGTAATATAAAGGCTTAGGGTGAAATTCTCACCTCATTAAAATCAATGACAAAACTGCTATTGAGTTCAGTGTGCCAGGACTTCACCCATAGTATTTGGATCTGAGGAGATTCGTCAGAATTTTAAAGATATTTTGGGCTCCAAAAGATGCAGATGGATGCTTTTGAAAATCCCACAAGGTATCTACGCACCTAACTCTCATTGTATCTTTACAAGTCTGAATACCTGTACAAATATGGCCTTAGTAACATTCAACAGAAAGTTGGATGCACTTCTAGAAATATATATTGCACTGCAGGGTTTGTGGGTAATGATCTCTAATGCTCTCCAACAAAAGGTAGTTTCCTGAATTAATGTAGCACATCTGGGCACTGTTCCAATGAAAATGTTCGCTAGATGCTGCTGTGGCTGAAAATATTGGGAATTAAATAGCTTCAGGCCGGCACTGCCAGCTAAAGAGAACCCCTTCCCTGCCCAAGTAGCTGTATTGCATGTTTGAATGGCAAAGAGTGTAAACAACAATTGGCCATGGATTTTTACACAGAAAACGTTAAACAAAAAGTAGAGGTAAACATTTTGATGCAGGTAGTCACTAATGAAAGCCCACAAAAACTTATGCTGAAATAAATTTGTTAGTCTCTAAGGTGCTACAAGTACTCCTGTTCTTTTTGTGGATACAGACTAACACGGCTACTACTCTGAAACTAATGAAACAGTAATTCTAGATCTAATTATGCACATACCGGGATAGTTTCTGGAGAGCAAATTCTAATATGTGATGGATATTTTGTGTGTGCATGTTTTTATTTTAAAAGAATTGTAAGAGCCCTTGTGGGGCCAGGTGGTCTAATGGATAGTGCACTCAGTGTTGCTTCTCAGCGGGAAGGCTCTTCTGTCCAGTTTCTCACCTGAGGATGGGTTTTGCTTCCCCTGCGTTGCCATGTTCTTACCCTCTTCTTATCGGGAGGAGGGAGGTGACATTGGAATGTGGCTTATGGCTAGCAGGGACCGTAGGTAGGGGAGCCAGAATCCTCCCACTTCCACTGGACTCCAACCGACGGCCTATGAGATTCAACAGCATCCTGGAATTCCCTCAGAGTTACCCGCCCTGGGTCACCTCCTACCATCTGTCTCTCCCCTATAGCTCCAAGTCCAATATAAGGTAACAAAAGAAAAAGAAAAGGCAACTAAACCTTCAGCCCCCAATGGGCTCAGAATGCAGCTCTACTTCCCGCAGGGAGGCTTCTTTGGTACCATTGTCTAGAAGTCCTTAGGGTGGGTCTGTCTTCCTTCACAGCCTTCCTCTGGCTGAGCTGGGTTGCTTCATTTCAAGCTTCCTCTCCAGAAGGAGCATACTTTGCAGGTTCGGAGGGGTAGGGCTACCTGAGCTCAATATTGTCCTTTAACCCTTTGGGCCCTGTGTGGGATTTGTACACTCCATCACAAGAATATTGTGCACAAAATAGCCTCCCCTGCAGTGTAGACCTAGCCTTGGGGGCTAAGATATGCAACTTCAGCTACACAAGTATCTTAGGTCGATTTACTTGGCCGTGAGGACGGCGGCGAGTCTACCGCTGCCGCTACCCTGTTGACTCCACTTCCGCCTCTTGCCACGGTGGAGTTCCGGAGTCGATGGCAGAGCGATCGGGGATCGATTTTTATCGCATCTACACTAGATGCGATAAATCAATTCCCGATAGATCAATCACTACCCGCCAATCCCTGGGCCCTTAGGGTAGTGTAGACGTACCCTAAGGGCCCAAATTAGTAGTTGCTCTTCATATAATGAGTACTTCTTGCTCATGTAAGGAATCTCATAGATGTCAGTGAGGATCTTCCATGAATAAGAAGCGTTCAGGGGAGCAAGAGCTGCACCATTAGTTGTCAAACTGTGGTTTTTAACATTTAAAATATTTCTCCTCCTATTGAGGCTGTGTTTGGTCATTCAACGGGGAAGATAATTATGAGCTCTTTATAATGATTTTTCTCCATCTCTGGAATCCTCTCTGCACTTCCTAGTACAAAGATGATGTCACAGAATGATATGGTCTGTGACAACCCAGCTATCATAACTCGTGTAGGCTACAGTGGTACTTCTGGTATCTTTGTTAGGTGATTGATGTTATTACAGAACACACCAATGATCCTGGAAGTGCCAGGAGGATTTCACATGCAGAGTGGGAAAACGTGAGGAAAGACTTTATTGCTTACACTAAACCATAGCTCTTCCTGGTACAAAATTCTTAGCTTGCTGAGTAAATTATGTCTTTACAGGAGAACTAATTTCCTCCAGGCTTTGCATATGTATGTATCTCAGGCCATGTCTACACTTACAGTTTTGCAGCGCTGGTAGTTACAGCTGTGTTCGTACAGCTGTGTAGGGCCAGCGCTGCAGTGTGGCCACACTGACAGCTACCAGCGCTGCAGTGTGGCCGCATTTGCAGCACTTGCAGCGCTGTTGGGAGTGGTGCATTGTGGGCAGCTATCCCAGCATTCAAGTGGCTGCAATGTGCTTTTCAAAAGGGGGGGTGAGGTGGAATGTGACAGGGAGCATGGAGGAGACAGACAGAATGGATTTTTGGAGTTGACACTGTTCTCAGCTCCCTGCCTTGCAAGTTCTAAGGACTGGAAGATACAGAGTGCCTACCTTCAATCATTTTAAAAGTTCTATCTCCCTTCCCCCACTCCTCTCTCATTCACTAAATGCAAATTATGTACTGCTAAATACCCGTCAGACCAGATAAGCAACTGCTCAACACGGACTTCCCCCTCCCGCTCTGCCGTGTCAGAGTGCTATTTCTCTCTTCAAGCAAACAGCTGTGAACATTCCAAAGTAATTCCCCTGCCTGCCTCCGCTCGCTCAGCAAACAGGAGCTGTGTTTGTTTTTTAAATAAGCAGTTTGGCTGAACTCCGAACTCTCCCTTTCTTCCGGTTTGTTGTAGACAGGAATTCTGGGATACCTCCTTATACCCCGGAGGTCAATGAAAGCGCTGGTGGGGTCCACACTTGCTGACCAGCGCTGGATCACCAGCGCTGGAATCCCTACACCCGAGGCTCGACCGGGCGTACAGCCAGCGCTTCAACCAGGGAGTTGCAGCGCTGGCCATGCTTTGCAAGTGTGGCCACATCCTAAGTTGCAGCGCTGTAACCCCCTCACCAGCACTGCAACTCTCTAGTGTAGCCATGGCCTCAGATACTTATATGGCTCCCATCACTGTAGTATCTGAGATCCTCACAATCTTTCACATATTTACTCTCAAAACGCCCCTGTGAGGTAGGAAAGTGCTATTATGCCCATTTTACAGATGGAGAACTCAGACATAGAAAGATTAAGTAACTTGCCCTATTTCACACACAAAGTCTGTGGCAGATCTGAACGTGGGTCTTTCAAGTCCTAGGGTAGTGCCCTAACCACTGAAGCATCCTCCTTCTCCATTAAGCAACCACTGATGATACATGCAAGGGTTATTTTTCCAAAAACACACCTTTAGGATTACTTTGCAAAAACATAGGCAAGAATTTTACATTCAGGATGCTTAGGACCAGGAACTATATGTTTTTAAGAAATTTAGATACTGGATATAAAATAAGCAATGTCTGTATAGCAAGTAGAATTCATCTCCAGCAGGATGGATACCACTGTCATGTGAATTTATATTTTTAGAATCCATTAAGGATACTCCAGGAGGCACTTGCTGAGTGTAATGTTTTTGTTCCTCTTTATGTTACTTGGCAGTGAATAGGTTAAGAACACTCCACTATGCATAAGGCACCCCATTAGCAAATAAGAGAGAGAAATGGGTAGGTAATGAAAAATGCTTGGTTGGAAATGTTAAAAAATGAAGTCCAGAAACATGTGTAATAGCAGTAGGCGGTCATAGGTTTATGGGATGTATTGATTAGCTAATAGCAATAAAAGGAAAAGATTAGGATGTTGTAGACAAAGACTGTGATACTGAGCCAAAGAATCTGCAATCAATCATTAATTTTCAAGATCCTGAAGAGGATACAGAACTGACTGATAAATCTATAGGGAAGCAAAGAACTCTCATCTGCTGACACATTTTACCCCCTTTCCCTCAACCTGCTCACCCTCCAACCTTTCCCCGCCCCCTGCATAATGAATACCAGAAAAAAGCAAATGCTCCTGAATGAGGATGTTGCATGGGAGCAGATGAGTCTGAGGAATGATTCTGTATGGCAAAGCTGAAAGATATAGTCCTCTTTCCTTTAAATTGCTGTGAATGAAGAGTAGTGACTATTCTGAGATAGCGTGGAAAGAGTTATATCTGGTTTCAAGATAACCTATGCAATCTGCCAGATGACAACTATGTGTTAATGTCACAGGAAGCTCCTGATTTCCTGGACAAGTTGGCTAATTATGATTGCGGGCTTATGCTCAGAACACATGACTTGTTCTGTGAGATGTATTAGACCTATTGTATGCCATATGCTGTGGGGCCTCTGCATAGAGCACAGGCCTTCAGGGAGAAGTCCTCTTAAAACAGAGTAAAAAATGACCCAGAGAACGATTGCACTGTGAGAGTGGGCACTAGCCGCAGTGACTCTTACTGATTGTTGTTTTTCCTTATGCTTAAAATCTTTCCAGAACTATAGGGATTAATGCAAATGACACAGGCACTTAGTGGAAAGAAGGATATAAGGAGTTCAGAACAGTAAAATGACAACTAAGGGAGATGAACTGGAATGTGTCCCCATGCTGAGGTCAGGACTTCTTTATCCCACTGCCCGTTTGTAATAAGGGTTAAAAATGTCTGTGTACTAAATTATACAGGGGCCGGCAAGTATGATTCCCCTTTAAAAGCTTGTTTTAGCTAGGATCCTCCTTTTAATTACAGAAAAAGATTCTGGCATTACCGTCCTCTTCCTTTAGCAAATCCTTTTGAAACAGCAGCCTAAACAGAAGAAAATTGGCCTCATTTAGGTAACCTGCACATGATGGCTGCATAACTTGCTGTGGCTCATTTTACAAGTCTTCTGGAACTATTTATTTTAGGTTTAAAAAAAATCTAATTTAAATCTAGCCTATGTACAGAATCTTCAGTCCCTCTTAATATGTCAGTGGCACTATCCGGAAACTAGACCACACGTTTGTATATTCTAGGAGAAAAACCAATCCTGTCTTCATTATTCAAACCATCAGCCCATAGACAAAGGGGAAAAACAAGAAACAAATCACTACAGTGACACCCAGATCTTTCCTATTTTATCTTGACAGGGTTTCATTTATACGATGGTGCTTTTTCCTTTGCAGCTATTGCCTCCTGTTACTCTTTATGGTAATTGAAGCTGGGCCCAAAAGACCTTAGAGGCTTGTATCTTCTCTTCACATGAGTGACGCTTCAGTGATAAACTTGAACTTAAAGTTACTGAGGAGTAACTGAGGGTTCATTTGATAGCTAGTGGTTTTCAGCAGCACTGCAGGGCTTCAGGGGCTCAGCATGAGCGAGATTGTTAATGTCCTGTGAGGGAAAACAATAACACATTTCATTAATGCATTCATGTGTGAAGCATCCATTAGTGAACTGGAGGTATTAATGACGTTATGCTTTAAACTGACATGTGGGGCATGACAGGAATTGCAAGGTCTGATGGCAACAGATGACAAGATAAGCAAATATTTGAATGGCTTCATTTGCCTGCAGGTCAAAGGATGGGTGTATGGGAAGTGAGAAAATGAAAACCTGGGAGAGATTGGTGGTGTTCTAGCATGGACTGATCTGTGGCAAGACTAAAGGAAAACAGAGATCACAAGGTAAATAAAGTCTTTACTAAGGGCGGTAACACTGTAAAAGGAAAAGGCCTAATTGTTCTAGAGAGTCAAACTGTGACATTAGAAGAAATGTTAAGAATGGCACAGCAAAGTTTGAGATATAAATATGTGCATACCACCTTTGTTTGTATGAACACACCTTTATTTGACATTCCAACTTGATTCCCATTTCCTGTCTGCTGGCAGCAGGGTTTGAAATCTAGGGTGATATTCATTGCTGGCTAAATCATCACCAGCATTGAACTGGACCCTTGGATTTTAATGGAATTGTTCATCTACTGGTCAACAGAAGGTATTAAACAGTTGATAATTGGAGGATGGGATTAATTTTCCTTCTCAGAACCTCTGATTGTTATGTGTTTTTGTTCACTTTGTCAGGGTTTAATTATTCAGTTTTAGTTGGTAAATAGGCCGATAAAGGCCCGTTCACCTGCTTGGACCACGGCTGGATTCTTACAGAAGATTCTGAGTAAAAAGGACTTGACAGCTGCAGAGCAGCCTTTAGATGACAGCAGTGCACATCTCAATGCCATCAAGCATAATTTCACATGAATAATCTGACATGCTTGGCAGCTTCTCTGAGAAGGCGGGGAGGGGGGAAAGAGGCCACTGTTTTGCGAGCTCTGAGTCAGAATGAAGTTCCACAACCAGAGAGTTTTTCCATTTGGCACCAGATTGACACTCACTAGTTGGCTAATGCAGTGAGATTTACATTATGAACACGGTGCTGCTGCTGACTTGTTCAAAAAAAAAAAAGACTTAGTCCTTCAAGATTCTTGTGGAAAAAAAAAGCACATCTCTCTTCAAAGATCCATAGTCCCCATCATCCAATAGCAAAGTCTAGCTATGTGCTTATGTACCCCTAATTTCCTCTCACACTCCTGTGTTAAATTTCAGTATAATGAGTCTGTTACCTACCCAAGTCTTGTTCTACACACATTTTAAAATCAAACCTGTAATAGTTAATATAATCTTAATGACACTCCCTCACCCCACACCCTTTAAACACTGGAAAGGTTGCCAAACAGTTTCTGTTTACAACCACAATCAGAAACATTCCTCACTTACACTGAAATTTTCCACGTATGGAAAATTGCACTGAAAATTTCCCTGAAGGTACATTTTTGGGGGAGAGGTTTAAGCCAAAATCCCTTCAGACATTTGGAGTTATGAGAGGGTGGGAAAAAATAAATTTTCCACTACATAGTTGCCAACAAGTAAAACATGTTGCCAGGGACAATTCTTTTAATAAGATGCAGGGCTGTGCATAAATTCTGGTGAGTTTTAGATTAATTTCTTCATGAGTGGGAGAGAGAGAAAATGTTCAGCAGAATGCATGTAAAATGCTCTGGTAGTGCTCAGCCTGCACCTGACTAACTTGAAAATTTATTCCTTAAAGCCCTCCCCCCCATTTTTGTCAGCCTGCCCATATTTTTGCCAGAACTAATCTGTATTCTGACCACTCCATGACCTCCCCAAAGTAGGCGGAGCTAGGAGATGGCTGCCTGGTGATTGAAGTAGTGGGAGGAGGAGCAGCCACAGCAATCCAGTGTCCTAAGTATCTTTTCCTGCAATAGGAAAAATCAGACGGAACTTAGTGGGGATGATTTTGCAGAGTCATTTTTTTTGCCAGATTTGATCTGAAGATTAGCAAGATTCAGAGGTGTTTTGATCAAAGCTTTTAGTTTTGTCCTGACCTTTCTCCTGCTGTTCTCTAAAAAGTAAACTGGTAGAAGATGCTGCTATGACTACTAGGGACACTGACTGGGAATGGATAAAACAACAGCTTGCTCTAATCTTTGTCAAAAAATAAACCTGCTCTGCATCTTCTTGGGCTACTGAAATTATTTGGTTAATTTATTTCTCCTTGTCATGCTTCTCTCCCTGTCTTGGCCAAATTCAGTCAGAAGTGGAGATACTTAAAATACAATGGAAGAGTCTATTCTTACATGATTCTGAGCCTGATTTCTAAATGAAAATGACTTTGATAAACTGCTGAACTTTTGGATGCTTATTTGAAGTGAACCACCAAACCTTTTGTGACTTGCCCATTGCTAATGCTGATGTAGCTCCTATGACATTGACAGTGATGAAGGGTGGTATATAATTTTAAATGTTGAAGATAAGAGACCAGATAAAAGGAAGCCCTTGAGCGTGAATCATCCCATGGCAATTAAGTGGAACTATAGAAGTTTTGACCTTTCTGACTAGAAGATGTCTAGAGGTAAATGGCAATAAGGCAAAGGGCAGGCATGTCATTCAGGTAAAAATGACTTCGTAATCTTTCTTCATATTACCTTCCTTTAGGTAAGAAGAGGAATCTTTGTTCCAGTCCAAGATTTCCCTCTATCCCCATAGGATTGCTATGTGTCTTCCTTGTGGATTATACCTCAGGAACCTGGTTTGGAACATAGGCTACCATGGTAGTGGCAATGCTGGTAGAGTTGAAATCCTGAACTTTGAAGTTATACCTTCATGAAAGGATGCACTCTTTGTCCCAGATCCCTGCCCGGTGCCTTCTTACCCTGATTGGCAGCAGAATCTTCAGGGAGGCTATTGCTGTATTTCCAGACTGTAATCTCTTGCTCTCTGTAACCTTTACTTCTGCAGATTAGGTATAAGGCCAGACTGAACCTGCGTTCTATCCTTTTGAATTTTTCCATGTTCTGTGATGCAGTGGTTTCTTGATCCCCAGTCTCTCAGCACAGGAGAATTGAAAGTGAAATTGCTAAAGACTAGAATGCATTCAGCTGAGCCCAAGAGTTGTACTGTAAAGGTTAGGAGGAGGACCTAGGACCAAAAGTACGCTTAGGGGTGGCTCCAGAGTAAAGGTAAGAAGACAGTTTCCATTACAAGAATAATGCTGATAACCTCACATTGAACACAAACTTCACTCCTAATTTGTGGTCCCTGCCCAGAGCAGATTTTTTTTTAAAGTTAAAGAGGTTAATTAGACAAATCCTCTTTGAGCTGTGTCTTTTTGAAAGTGTGCTGTGTGTGTTCATTTTTTAAAAAAACTTCCTTGTTGTCCACTCTCAATTCACTGTAAAAACTTCAGTCTGCTTGTATTCACTAATTCTCAGTGAGAACTAGTCCATTAGGATGTAAATTTTAACCACATATGAGAGCAAAGATTTTGTTTTATGTCTGCATCATTTGTAACTTCCACGCGAGGCCTGGCAAAGGTTGTTGTAAGCTCTGATATGCACTTCTTTTAAAAAACAAAACACTTCATTGTAAAATAAAGTAAACAAGCTTAACTCCTCATCTCCCTTGATCATTATCATAAAGAGAGTCTTCAAAATGTAAACCAGTTATTAGGCTTATAAAGTTATAAATCTGTCATATGACTTCCCTTAAAAATACAATTTATTCAAGATTATTTAACCCCTCCCCTAAAACAAAACAAAATATCACCAACACCACCCCTTGTAAGTGTAAGTTTTAAGTGTAACTCACAATCACCAGCCATCATCAGAGCCCTTGCTTAAATGTTTGCTCCTAATCACCCCCATTTCCCCACACAGTCCACAGGAAATGGTGGGACGGAGACAGATCTCCACGCAATGTCAACTCCCTTCAGCTCCTTGCTCTCACTGTTAGCAGCTCCCTCAGAAATGCCACTGTATCAGGCAAGCACTTCGCTGCACTAGTTCATGAACTGTGGCTACTTCTCACCTTTCCAGCTCAACAGATTGGGTCCATGTGAGAGGAGTCTTGTAGGGAGACAGTTTCCTGAAGGAACTCCTGTATACTGAGAAGAAGGGGACGCCAGGTATATATGATCTCCATGTTGGTAGTAGGGAACTGACTATGCCCTTGTCTCTATGCTTCTAGATGCAAGACACACTCATAAACTGGCTCCTAATCCCAGCAGGTACCCTTTCTTAGTAAGGACCCCTCAGAACAGTATGGGCCCTTTACGCTTGTGCTACAGTACTAAAAATAACAGTGTAGATGTTCCTGCTTGACCTCTGAGACCCATCCCCCTCACCAGGTTTCAGAGCCTGAGCAGGAAAGTCTATGCAGCCATTTTTAGTGCCATAGAGTGAGCCTGGATCTGTTTACATGGGCACTGAGACTTGCTGCTGCAGTTTTATTGCAGGGTAGATGTGCCCTTAGAGACTTTCTGCAAGCCTAATCAATTTTCTTAAGCTCATTCTGGAAGGTGAAACATTATGCTTTGCATTGGAGTGCGTGATTTTCTTTTGAGAGACGTAAGTTGCTTTTCAAATATATAAAACTGATACTTCATGTGTTTAAAATTTTGCATGGGTGTATTGCACTCCATAATTCAATCTCAACACAAATAAATGTTCTAGATTGAAGGGGGGTGTGTGCACACAAAATTAGCTTTTCTTTCATTGCTCATGTTTGAGTGTCAAATTTATTAGAACGGGAAAACTGTGCTTTCTTCCCTGCCCAATAGAATACAGAAAATGCTACATATATTTCTTCAAAGTATTGTACTGCTTGGAAATCTGCAAAGGCAGCATCAGAGGTCTTGTCTACACAGAGCAGCAATGCATTCTATGGAGGTGTGATTTCTAAAGCACACTAATGTGTTCCACACAAACTGGTCTGTGTAGACCCTGCTGGCACAAGTTAGAAGTGCCCTTGTGCACTTTTAACATAGTGCTGACTGTGTTAAAATGCACCAGGAAATTCTTAGTTCAAGCCAGCAGGGTCCACATGAACAGTATGCTTTCCAAATCACAAACCTGCAGTGCACCTTGCAGCTCTGTAAACAAGCTTAAAAAAAATCAAACTGAGTGGAAGATAATCTGCGGTGAACTAGTTCTCTTCTGTAAATTAAATTTCCCAGAGTTCCATTTTTTTAAGGCTTTGTACATATACTTTAGATTCAAATCAAGATAATTTGTAATTAATCATAAATGAAAGTTACAGTCAGAACTTGAGCTAATTTGCATTTCATTAGTTCACATGCAAAAATTAAAGTCTCTCCACTTCTGAAAGATTTAATAGCAGACTGATGTGTGATATCTGCTATTGCTAAAACTTCATAGCTGTTTATTTATAAATATACTTTGAAATATTACAATAAATTGAAGCTAACTGAGCTAAGTACTTTTTTGATTCCTTACCCATGGTTTATAGTGTTTGACTTCATATATATCATATGTAATAATTATTTGTTAAGCGTGAACTCTGTTTGGGACTGTACAAGACCCAAATATACAGTCTGTCCTAAAGAGAATACAATCAGAGAGAAATCCAGAGAAGAAAGAATTCACTGAGAAATCCAGTTTGAAGTAATCTGCAGGGTTATTTATTTTTTTAAATTGTCTGATTAACTTAGTTCTTTTGGATATCATGGCACTGAATTTTTATGAGGGCTTTGCATGAGAAGGGTGAAGTCTTGGTAAATGGGATCACAAGGGACAGTGCCTATCAAGGTACTTCCGTGCCTTCATTAAGTAATATTTTACACACGCTTTGCGTAGGTGTAAATGATGACATAAAGTGCAGGACAATGGAGAATCCAGCCCAGGAGATGTAGGTTTGGTGCCTGGCTCTGCTACAGACTTGTCCAAGGGCTTCCTCTTGGAAAAGGCACAGAGCAGGAGTAAGAGAAGACAACAAATGGGGGTAGTGAGGCTGGTCTTGCTGATGGAATGTTTGCCTGGGGAAATATGGTTTGGAGAAAAAAAAAAAAGCGCTCTGGAATGGGATAGCGTAGAGTCCACTGTAGATCCTTTAAGAGAACGAGTTTAAACTGGACATATTGTGTAAGGGGAAGCCAGTTAAAAGGGTTTAAAGAGGAGAGTCACAGGGCCAGATGAACAGGAAAGCAAAATAATTACTTGCTAATTGACAATATTCAGTAATTTGCAATAGATCTTCCAGCACTGATACAAATTAGCCGGATTCTACTATTTTATTCTCTTTTCATGTCTTTCACACAACTGGTGCAGTAATAAAATATTAGCCTCAGTGAATATTCTTCCTGGATGCTTTTTAAAAAGATGGGCAAATCTGAAATACCTCTGTAATACCACCAGTTCTGCAGTCATGTCTGCTGTGCCATGGTATATTTGTACTGACAAACATAATAATAAATCAGTAATTCATGGCATATTTGATTTAGACCCTAATTGCAGTTCTAGCTCATTATTGATATTAATGACCCAGCAATCCTGACTGTTAAGTGATGAACTGAGCAGAGATCATGGTCCATAAGCTTGCTACTTTTTTAATAGATTCAAATGAGAATTAGAATATGCATGCAAATTGGGGTCTAAAAGAAATGGGAGCCTTTCAGCACTATTGAATTAGCTCATTTTATTGGAAATGAAAGTAATATTAACAAGGAAGCGTGTCTTGACTTGCAATAGTGTTATACCCCTGTCACTTGCACTAGGTGTCACTGTATGAGCTGGTATTATGCTCCGTAGTGTAACACGGGAGCAGAAAAGAGACACCTTTCAAATCTTCTGGTTTTGTACTTCACAGCATCTCAGTATTTCTTGAGTGTCAGCAAACCGCACTGTTTTTGAATATATGCATATGTTAAATGCAAAATGAATAACATGCCTGGAGATATACTGACGCCTTTCCTAAATACTTTCTCCGATTTGTTAGAATTGTTGTGAAAATAAAATCTTCCCAAATGACAATGTCTAAGTGCCAGCCAGTATGAATT
Organism: Gopherus evgoodei; assembly: GCF_007399415.2. Classification (NCBI taxonomy): domain Eukaryota; kingdom Metazoa; phylum Chordata; order Testudines; family Testudinidae; genus Gopherus; species Gopherus evgoodei. The sequence continues at coordinate 33,359,156 of NC_044327.1, forward strand.
AGGCCTTGAAGTAAATCTTCCAAAGTTCAATAGTCCCATTTTCAAAAGTAACCTAGCTGCTTTATAAAATGGGACTTAGCCCCCCACGTCAATTAGATGCTATTGAAAATATTACCACTTGTCTACATAACTAATCTTGCAGGACAAAAAATTTGATGCACCTCAGCTAACATGCACCTTGCGTCCTTACATGATGGTGCTTCAGTTGATTATTAGGTGTGCTAAATAATGTCATGGACAGTCCTTGATTTTTGCATGGCTATGTAACAGTTAAAACTCAGTTGTTTTAGGTTCAGTCATTTGTTTTCCAGCATGGATAGAGATGTCATACCACAAAAATTGTCTCTGGATTCAGATTTGTAATTGCTGTAAATCTGGAGGAAATTAGATCAGAGGATTTGAACCTAGCCCATCTCTGCTTTTCAATAAAAAGTCACTTTTTATCAGGCATAGTAATGATTATGCCTGTCTTCTGACTGATGTGTATTTATGAACATTCTTCACTTTGCTGTGCTCTGTGGGTGTGGTTGTAAATCAGACACTGACTAAAATGTGAATTATTCACTGGAAAAATTTATACATGACTGAATTCTATATGATGGTTAAAAAGAGTCTACAGAGAGGCTGCCATACTCTATTATATTCTCTAGGCTGTTGTAATTTGCATGGAGTCTTCATTGTTTTTTTCCTCTTAAAGGCAATAGGATTTTATCCATCAGGGTGAGGTCAAATATTAAAACCAGGTTTTTCAGGTGTTTTCTGTTGGTCACCCAAGTCTCACAGCCATAGAGGAGAGTTGAGATTACCACCGCTTTATAAAGTAAAAGGCTAGTGTGTGTTCTTATGTTGTGATTGTTGAACATCCAGTGAGACAGTCTGCCAAAGGCAAGGCTGGTACTGTGAATTCTGTGCTGAATCTTAACATCTATGTCTGCCCACTGTGAGAGATGGCTGCCAAGGAAGGCAAAGTTTTCTACATTTTCCAGTTCTTCCTTGTCGATGTAGAGCTTCTTTGCTGGGTCTGATGATTTGACTGGCTGGTGGTGAACTTTCATTTTGCTGAGGGTTAGCCCTAGGCTTTTGTAAGCTTCAGAGAAGCAATTAAGGGCTGTTTGTAGATCCTCCTTTGAGTGCGCAACTACAGAACAATCATCTGAATACTAGAGTTCAGTTATTGTTGCTGATATTACTTTAGTTCTGGCATGAAGAAGAGACAGGTTGAAGAGGTTGTCATCAATCCAATACTGGATGCCAGTGCCCTGTGGTAGATGATCTTGGGTGAGTGTTTCCAGAGCTGCTAAGAATATGGAGAAAAGGGTGGGTACCAGTACACAACCTTGTTTTAAGCCAGTTCGGATGACAAAGGGCTCAGAGGTAGAACCACTGCACAGGATGGAGTCATCTAGTCATGGGAGGAGTCTTACAATGGTGATAAATTTGCTTGGGCAGCCAAACTTTGACATGATTTTCCACAGAGCCTCATAGTTGACAGAGCTGAAGGCTTTGGTCAGATGGATAAAGACCATATACAGCTGCTGGTGGTGGTGTTGACATTTTTCCTGGATCTTCCTGGCTGTGAAAATTATGTTGGTTGTGCCTTGGGATGGTCCGAAGGTGCATCGGGATTCTGGAAATACTTCCTCTGCAAGAGGGGGCAGGCAATTTAGTAAGAATCTAGCAAGAATCTTCCCAGCAATGGAGAGAGGGCAATGCCTCAATAGTTTCCACAGTTGTCCCTGTCTCCCTTTTTGAAAATGGTGACATTGTTAGCATTACATAAGTCAGCAAGGATTTCTTTGGTGTGACAGATTTTGAGGAGCAGCAAGTGAAGCTTGTTTGTCACTGTTTCTCCCCCTATTTTCAGTACTTCAGCTGGTATGTCATCAGGACCTGGTGTTTTATTGTTCTTCGGGTGTTGGTGGGTTGGCAAGAGTTTCCCAGATTGGGTGCTGAGGGATGAAATCAATGGGTGTCATCAGTCAGTTGATTCTCAGTTTAGAAGCTTTTGGTAGTGTTTCTTCCAGTGGTCTTTGATGGATTTGTTATCTTTAAGACCCTTCAGATCTCAGAGGTGTGAGGCCACATGAGCTTGGTCCATACAGGGTCTTTGTCTCACAAAAAACTTCTGCGTATCATGTCTGTCAGCAAATGTTTGGATTTATTTTGCTTTGTCCTCCCAACATTTGTTTTTGATTTCTTGGATCCTCCTTTGAACTTCAGCTTTGAGTTGATGGAAAGAGCTCTGCTTCTGACTAGATAGTGGTTGGTTTTGCTAGTTGCAAAAAGCTTTTCTCTTCTGGTCCAAAAGGGTTGTAGTCTCAATGTTGTTGTTGTTGTTAAACCAGTCCTGATGGTGGCGGGTAGCAAAGCCAATGGATTCCTCGCAAACCTCATGGATGGTCTGTTTTACGGCTTCCCAGTCTTCTTTGACACTTGTGTTGTCATTTCCAGGTGTGCATGTGGTCAGTTTTTCACTGAAGAGTGCTTGGAAGTTCTCTTGGTGCAATGAGGATTGAAGCCTTTGGATGTTGTATTGTCATCTGTGTGATTTGGATTGCTTTTTGTGTTTCAGTGCAATCCTGATGGACATGACTGACCTCACCAGGTGGTGGTCAGTCCAGCAATCATAGGCTCCTCTCATGATGGGGTGATTTGGACATCTCTTATATCCTGTGGTCTTACAATGATGTACTTTAGGAGGTCCCACTATTTTGAGTGAGCGTGTTGCCAAGTTGTTCTATACTTGTTGCTTTGTCTGAAGAACATTTTTGTGATCACAAGGTCGTGCTCTGCACATTTGCTGAGTAGAAGGATTAGACTTGCCCACTCCTCCCTTCCAACTTTTAAGTCCCCTAAGAGGATTATCTTATCTGTTTTTGGAAAAGATGACAAAATTTTATTGAGGTCAGTGTAGAAGGATGCTTTCTGTTATTCTTCAGCTTCAAGATTGGGGCATATGCACTGATGATAGTGGCAAATGACTTATTGACCAATTGGATGTGGAGGGTGTCAGTATTTCAGGCTCTGGCTGAGCCTTTTGGGTATGGCTGTTTGTTGCTTTTGCCAGTTTTGGCTCGCTGGCGCCCACTGGCGTTGAGTTTGAAGATGTGGTTGCAATTACTGGTGCTGGTTGCTGTTCCAGTTCCAGGTCTGGGACTGGAGGTGCTGTGGCTGTTTCAGTGGTTGGCATGGAATCCGGGTCCACTACCTCTGTCTGGGTCTCTGGTAACACAGACGGGGTGCCTGTGGACGGCTCAGGAACAGGAATGGGTCTGGAAGTTTGCCTGGTTTGGCTACGTGTAACCATTTCCACTCTCTTGGCCCGTTTCACTTGGTTGGCCAAGTTTTCCCCCAGTAGCATGGGGATAGGATAATTGTCATAGACTGCAAAAGTCCACATTCCTGACCAGCCTTTGTACTGGACAGGCAGTTTAGCTGTAGGCAAGTCTACAGCTTGTGACATGAAGGGGTAAATTGTTACTTTGGCCTTTGGGTTGATGAATTTGGGGTTTACGAAGAATTGGTGGATAGCTGACACTTGTGCCCCCGTGTCTTTCCACGCAGTAACCTTTTTTCCGCCCACTCTCAAATTTTTTCTTCGCTCCAAGGGTATTTGAGAGGCATCTGGGCCTGGGGATCTTTGGTGTGATGGTGGTGTAATGAATTGCACTTGCATGGTGTTTTTTGGACAGTTGGCCTTGGTATGTTCCAGTTTATTACACATAAAGCATCTTCCATCTGATGGGTCAGTGGGTCAAGGTGAGTTACTGGAGACTGGAGAGGTGGAAGAATAGGGCATCTGTGGTTTTACTTGGGTTGTATGTGGGGTCTTTGGCTGTCCTCGGTTGTAGGGTTTATGGTTGGTGTGCCCCCTGGGGTATTCGTTTCCCTTGACAGTAGCTTTCTTGCTTTCTGCCACTTTCATTCATCTGGCTTCAATCTCCCCCGCCTCAGCGAGATTTTTGGGTTTTCCATTTTGTATGTACCGTGTGATGTCCTCAGGAACACCATCCAAGAACTGCTCCATTTGTATGAGGAGGTGCAGTTCTTCCAAGGTTTTAACATTGTGTCCTGATATCCAGGCCTCATAATTTTTTCCAACGCAGTAGGCATGTTTGGGAAATGACACATCTGGTTTCCACTTTTGGGTTCTGAAACGCCGACGGGCATGATCTGGGGTTATCCCCATTCTGTATTTGGCCTTGGTTTGAAAAAGTTTATAGTCGTTTATTTGCTGCTTAGGCATTTTAGCTGCCACCTCTGCTAAAGGTCCACTGAGCTGTGGCCTCAATTTTACCATGTACTGGTCTTCGGGGATGCTGTACCCAAGACAGGCTCTTTCAAAATTTTCCAAGAAGGCCTTGGTGTCATCACCTGCCTTGTAGGTGGGAAATTTCCTGTGATGTGGAACCATAATTGGTGCAGGGTTGCTAGGGTTGGCTGGCGCATGCAGCCCAGCTTGCGCTAAGTCCAGTTCATGTTTTTTCTGTTTTTTTCTCTTTTTTTTTTGTTGTTTTTTCTTTTCTCGGTGGTGGGCCACCTCTTCTTCTTCTTGTTTCCTTCTGTGGGCCACCTCTTTTTCTTCTAGTTTTCTGTGGCGGGCTGCATTTTTGGCTTCTTGTTCTCTTTTATGGGCTGCCTGTTTGATCTGTTATTCTCTTTCTTTCATTTCCATTTCTTTTTGTTTTATTCTAGTTCCTGTTTGTTTTTTTCCATCTCTCCCCTGTGCTCGGCGTCTTTGATTTGTTCTTCGGCCTCCATTTTTGTCTTGTTAGGCATGGTTCCTGTTTTCTTGTGTTGGGGTGCCCTCCGGTGTGTGTTGTCTGAACTGAAGGCTCTGTTGCCTCCTGGGGTCTGCCTAGTAACAGTGCCTTTTTCCCTTTCTTTTTCTAGCTAATGTTTTCAATGTAAAGTAAACCAGAAAAACCACTTTATTTGCATGTATATAGTGCTGGTATATGACTCCTAATGGGAGTGCTATTGTCCGACAAAAGACCCGTTTGTCACAGCTTAATGGTTTGTTGCTTAATATGCAAGCCACAACTGCAAGAGAAAGCAGAGAAAAAAAAATTCTCTCTGGTTCCCTTTTAAAACCAAACTGTTTCTCTCTGCTAAAAAGCCCCTAGCAGAGAAAAGAAAAATATAATATTCCTACTGGCTTTTGGATTCTATCTTTCCCACCGCTGCCACCATGTCATATAACCTAGTCCCAGATTTGGACCTTTGCATCCAAAATATGGGGTTAGCATGAAAACCTCCAAGCTTAGTTACCAGCTTGGACCTGGTACTGCTGCTACCACCCAAAAAATTAGTGTTTTGGGGCATTCTGGTCCCCCCAAAAACCTTCCCTGGGGACCCCAAGACCCAAATCCCTTGAGTCTCACAACAAAGGAAAATAAACCTTTTCCCTTCCCCCCCCTTCCAGGTGTTCCTGGAGAGAGACACCAAAGTAAGCTTTGTAAATCTAAACAGAGGGATTCCACCCTCCCCGTTCCCAGCCTTGGAAAACAGAAGTACCGAGAGTTAATCTCTCTTTCCCCCCTCACCCAGAGGGTATGCAAAGTTAGGCTAGTAAATCTAACACACACAGATTTTTTTCTGACTTCTTCCTCCCACCAATTTCCTGGTGAGTACAAACTCAATTTTCCTGAAGTCCCTCACTAAAGAAAAACTCCAACAGGTCTTAAAAGAAAGCTTTATATATAAAAAAAGAAAAATACATACAAATGATCATTCTGTATTAAGGTAACAAATACAGGGTCAATTGCTTAAAAGAAATATGAATAAACAGCCTTATTTAAAAAGAATACAATTTAAAGCACTCCAGCAACTATAGACATGTAAATACAAAAGAAAAAAACAATAACCCTTATTGTTTTTATGATCTCTGTACTCACAACTTGGAAACAGAAGATTAGAGAGCAGGAAATAGAAATCACTCCTCATAGCTGAGAGAGAGGCAGACAGAAGACCCAGAACAAAAAACTCACACACAAAAAACCCTTCACCCAGAGTTGAAAAAATCCTGTTTTCTGATTGGTCCTCTGGTCAGGTGCTTCAGGTGAAAGAGACATTAACCCTTAGCTATCTGTTTATGACAGAGGGTCATAAGGCGCTTGTTGATGTCGATGGAGAGCTCAGTCAGGCAGTTGACTAGAAGGTTTTTGATTGCAAAGCAAATACTGTGTATTCGGCTGATGCTTGCGGGTTTTGCTTTCCAGAAGAAAGTGTAACTGTCACCCTCTTCCCTCAAGTGGCCTTTATCTGCACATCTTGTTTTGATGAGAGCAGCGATGTCGATGCTGTACCTCGAGAGTTCTTGGGCAACAATTGCTGTTCTGCATTAGGGTCTTTCACTTTTTGATTCGTCCAGTAGGTTACAGACATTCCAAGTTGCAAGAAACCTTTTTGTTTTTCGATTGCATTGGGAGTGATCCCTCTGCACATGGTTATCCAGTCAGATATGATGGGATCAGGAGTGCAAGTGTGGCAGTACTGTCCAGGACCCCATATCTGCAAGACATTTCTAGCCAGTACAGGGTACCGGAAAGATGTGAGGTCGCTGAACAGCCCCACACCAGCAGCTCCACCCCCTACCCCCATGAGCTGCATAGCCCTGCTGGAGGACACGGCTAGGGAAGTGGGGCTACACTTTGCTCCTTTCCCCACTGTGGCAGCAGGGAAAGGAGCAAACGCAGCTAGGCATTTTAGTTTTTTGACTTCCCTTTCTGCAATGGGAGGTGAGATGTAGTTATGAGCAAAACCTTAGAAATGAGAGTGAACAGCTTACACTCTGGGGGAAGAGGAGGGGGGCCAGTGAAGGGCCACAGATAGGCAGGGAAGCAGATCAAGTGAGCTGCTGAACATTCAGTTGATTGAAGAGGGAGAGGTGGGACACTGGGGGATTAGAAAGAAGGTGGTTCTGTTGGTGCAGGTTAAAGAGAACCATGGCTCTTGCAGAGGGACTGGAGAGAAAGGGACAGGTTTTAGAAGTATCAGGCAAAATTTGAGAAAGTCCTGGATTGGGAGAAAGAAAGGGAGGACTCAAAGCTAAGCATGAGTCTGAGTGATGGCGAAGGGATTGGAGTTGTCCTTGGTGAAGGGGAGAGTGTAGAAAAGAAAAAAATAGACAATCTGTTTAATCAAGGCCTCATCTAAGGCTGTGGTGTGACATTCACAGGTAGGTACATTGATGAGACAGGAAGAGTTGTTACTTGAGGAAAGAACAAAACCACTCTCCAAATGTCAAAGCCTGTTCCCATTGAACTCAGTAGAAAAACTCCTGTTGATTTCAATGGGAACATGATTTGGCTCCAAGAGATCAGAGAATGTGATTTTGATCAATTGCTTATCTGTCCAGAGACAGTTCTCATGCATGTTCTGCCAGGCTGATTTTGATTGTCCCTCCTGTATGTCATGCCGAGGAAAATAATAAAACAATTTGGGCTGTGGTACTATCAAGATGTACATGGCACACACAGTTCTATGCCTCTTTTCCGTCAAACCCAGATGGCACAGCATCTTTGCTTTCCTAGTACCTGGCGAGAGCACTTAGATAAAGGAAAGCTGGCAGAAGCTTAGTTTGGATATAAGAGGCACTGATAGTGTGTTAAGGGAAAGTGGGGTGATTGTCCATCCAATTCTTCTTTCATTTAAGAAGTTTTTAATTTGGGGTGCTGCTGGATCCTCAATGACATCTGAAAGTACAGGTGGCACCAGTGGCCCAAAGCATCATTTTGTAAAATTTTAAACAGGTAAGGGGGGATATTAGAGGGAACAGGGAGAGCGTGGGAGTTTCAGGTTGGGGGCAGGGTGGGGAGGAGTCACATGGAGGGTCACATGGGGGGTGTCACGTACCCCCACCCCCCTTGTGTTCCTCCTATGAGTGCAGTACTAGCACGTCATAATTTCCCCTTGCACCACTGGATAGGATAGTCTATGTTTGGGGCACCTTTTCTAGTGCCTTCCCTGTATGGAGTAAGCAGAGGGGTTCCTAAAAAGGCTTGCTCAGTCATGGCTGCTGCTGCTGCCAAAAATGCCCCCCATCCCAGTCCAGGGGCACATGACGACCATCTTTCAGTCACCACCTGTATGTGAATCTGTGACTAGGGACTCCTGGTGATCACTTCATATGTCCCCGTCACCACTCATCCATTGCCGCAGGGTTTTTATGGGTTGGGGTTGGGAAAAAGTTCTTCCTGTGAAAAAAGCCTGTGCATGAGTAGTTTAATGTGTGTAAGCTGTTGCACACCAATGGCCACACACATCTTGGTGGAAGAGGGACCTGTGTCTGGTGGCAAGGAGGTCCAAGACGACTGGGGATTTCTCCTCTGTTGCAGCCACTGAGAGGTGATCCTGATTCATCTGCCTGTTCTGTGTTGAGGTCTTATTTAGCAAAACCGGGACTAAATGTGAAGCTGTTGCAGCCTTGTAAATGGAATAAGCAGCCATGTTGATATAGATCCTTTTTAAAGCACTTTAGCATGTAAACCTGTAAATAACATTTACTGTGTACATAGTGCTGCTGACCTACTTGCTTAGTTTGGAATGGAAGAAAAAGATCAGCTGATCAATGTGACTGGTCGATAATTCTTTGCTGTGAGATTGGGTTAGGGCACGGGTTGGTTGAAGGGGGAAGGCTGGTCCAGAGACAAAACATGTAATGTCATTACTTAGGGAAATAAGCTTAATTTTTCCTTCAACTAGTTCTTCATGGTTTGTCTTTTTTGATAGTTTGAGACAAAGCAGAGCTCTGTGCTCTTTCCACAGTGACTAATGGGGCTTGCCATGCTATTAGTGCTGTGTCTTGAACATTTACTTTTTAATTTATGGAACTAGATACTGAAAAGTTTTTAAGAAATGTTAAATCACTCTCATACCTACCTATTACAGCCAAGGAGAATGGAGTAAAATAAAATACAAAATACCCACACCCCAAAATGCTTATTTTCGTCTTTTTCCTGTCTTCTTTCCCAGTCTGGTTTCGTATTCTTTGATATTAAATTGGAACAGTAGGAAAAGTTCAACTAGATTTTGGTTTGTTTGGGACAAACCATGTTAGCTGCTTGTGAGAACATTCAGATCAAGGTTTTACAATATATATGGCTAAAGTTGGACTCTTAAACTACTGTATTATTTAGGATCCTAAAAAAGTGGCCTGATTTTTTGAAAGTGTGAAGTGTATTCAATGTCTTTCATTGACTTACACTTTGAACTTCTGAGTGCTCAACTCTCTTTGAAAACCAGACCACTTAAGATATGTCTTCACTGCAGCTGTAAGTGTGCTTCCCAGCCCTGGTAGACCAACTTAAACCAGCTCGGCTTGAGCTAACGTGCTAGAACTGGCAGTGTGGATGTCGCAGCATTAGTGAAGGCTCAGGCTAGCCCCTCACACTCGGACCAAAGGGGTTGAGGATGCTGTCACATCCACTGCTATTTTTAGTGTGCTAGCTCAAGCCAAGGTAGAGTGACTGTCTACAATGCTCCCAGCTTGTCAGGTGCTTAAATAAGAATTTAGAAACCTAAATCTATTCATCACCAACTTTGGAAAACCTTGGCCTCCTAATTCATATTAGTAGGACTTTTAAATAACAATTATTTTGTTTTTAATATATTGGCCTAAATTCCCAGTTTGATTTATGTATGTAACACAATGTGTACTGTTAAAGTTACTGTTTAACTTTAACCATACTATCTAATAATATAGATAGTAATAAAGCATATAAAGTATAATATGGTGGTATTAATGTGCATGGTTTCCAGTTCTGAATGAAGGGCCTGCACACAATAAGTGTCTTTCTGTTTTTGTAACAATTGCAAATATACTGTATGTCTTATATAGTGACTCAGATCGGTCAGCATATACAGAAGAAACTCCTACTCAAAATCACTTGTTGATACAATAGTTGGTGTAGGAGAAACTAGGCAAGAGTGAGTCACCAAAATAGATAAAAAATCAGCCAGATATTTTCAAATAAACAATACAGACTATTCAATAGCTCCTACAGCCCGAGTCCCCAAAGTCCCCGAATATCCAGACATGACCTTACAGATCTTGTTGGTTCATCTGTGCTCAGAGAACAGTCCTAAGAGCTCCATTTTTCTTTGGACCTATTGTTCATACTTTGCATAGCAGGCTGTGCAATCTAAGTAATACTCCTAAACAAATAATAGAAGAAATTCATTTGCTAGGATAACAGGTTAGATTCTCATAGCTTATTCAGATGCACAGAACTCTTGCAATGGGTCAGTGTAAGTCATAAGTTCTCCTGCTGAGGTTGCAGGTTCTGTAGCATGAGTTTAAATGCTGTGGAGAGGAGGAAGAATTTTCAGTACTGGATATGAGTCTTTTAGTGTGTTACAAATACAGTCTGAAAGATGAGGATGGTTTGTACAACTTAGCCAGATAAAAGCTTGAAGGTCTAAATTTGCCTCTTAGTGCAGTTCTGTAAGAATAAATGTTCCAGTCTCTCATAGTGTTCAGCAAACTGTCACAGAGAGAGCAAAAATTGGGACAATAAATAAGAACTTGTTTACCTTTTGGGTATTCTTAAATCGTCTCTGTCTCAAAATAGAAATACTGCACAAGGTTAACAGGACTTGCCCCTCAAATTCTAATTTTTCCTCATACCTGTTCATCCTGTTATATTCTTAGACATGACACAATCATATTTTAATGAGACACATGCTGAGATTTTTCCTGTGTAAAAAATGTTAAAGTAGTTTAGTTCTGTGATATTGTATAACAATGAGAGCCTTGAAGACCAATCCCTTTACCTACCCACACAAAGGTGCAGTGGTGGTACAAACTTGCCATCACTTTCCTGACAGTATAACTCAAAGGTGACCCACAGACCGTAATTTAATTTACAATTCCCATTCAATCCAGGTGTCTCTGCAGAGACACAGTGCCATTTATGGTGGCTCTTTTGTGCTGTGGATAAAGGAATTGAACCAAGGCAACCAAATCACTTCATGTGAATCATCGAACAGCTATGAGGTGGTGATTTGAACAGTGATACATAATCCTATAGAGATGCCACCTATGAGATGCAGAAAAGTCAGCCACCAGCTACCCTCCCAACTGACAAAAAGGGTCCTAGTGCAGACTGTAGCAATTATTACGAAAATGTTTTAGACAGCCATTTTACACACACAAACCCCCCACAGTATGTGTATTTTTGTTGTTTTATTATTTTTCTTACCTATCTTAACTTGACGTTGCAGTCTGGATTACTGGGGAGTGTGAATTTCAGAGCGCTCTAACATATCTCAAATGAAAACAAGAAAACAAACAGCCCGGCACATTAAACCTTTTAGCCGGCACTCCAATATGAAAACCAGCCAGGTGGCACCTGAGCCATACGGTCTTCCTTAAGCTTTAATAAAACGAGGCATGTTCTCTTTGAATAGTCTGGTAGAAAATATGTAATAGCCATTTAGATGGGATAACAATGTGAAAAATAACCTAATTGTTAAGGTAAAGGGCCTAGACCTGTCCCTGTCTTCTCCCGTGGCAACAGAACCTCAAAAGTTCTAGAGCCTCCTTGATTTCTGCAGAGCAGACAAGCTCAGTTTTAAACCCCTATCTAGCTGATGGATCTATCAGGCTAAATAACCATCCCCCACCCCTCCCAACAACCATCTTATCCTATAAAGAATTGAAAATTGGGTGGGGTTAGGGTGTTGAAGCAGCCATGCATCCACCCTCTACGTGGCAACGTACACTCTTTTGCTGTAGAAAATACCTACAGGACATAGTATTGACCCTCTCTGTGCTCCCTGCAGGAGCTGGATAAGGGTTATTAAGCTTTAGGGCTGCAGTGAACTCTGTAGTCTCAAGAGGGCAGAGTGTTTGGATCAGTGTATAGCTGTTTGGGAAGTGAAAGAGGCATGGAACGTGAGTTGTTCATTCCAACTGTATCAATGTTCCAACTGTGTGGTAGTTGTGGGTCTGCCCTCTCCTATACATGTTGAGCTCCTGTAGACTGTCCTGAGGGCAGAAAGTGCTCAGCAAACTATGGAGGTGTGGGGGTCTTGTACATCCTTTAAGGCCATATAACTCTTGTTCCAGGTTTGCCCCAATGTTATGTCTAAGTAAAACCTTTCTTAAGTTTCACTGAGATTTAATGCTCAATGGAACAGTGTGAATGCTGCTAAGACTTCATAAATGTTTTGAAAAAAGATTCATCGCATATATTCTGTAGAACACAGAATTTCTGAAATCAGGTGGCATTTATACACATTTCCTGACACAGGTCTATTTCATTTCCTTACTATTTATAATGGATGGTCCTATGGCAGAATGTACAGTGACCAAACATCAGAAATGCCGGTCCTGTCAATAATATCTGAACAAGGTCTGCTGATGAGTATCTGTTAGTAATTTCTAAAATCTAGGACTCCCCCTCACCCTCCTGCTGTGGAAACTGAGGATAGAAGGGAGAGAACTTTAAGACTTTCATTTATCTTGTTCTTCTGTTTAAGTTGGAGTTCTTGAAGAGTTCAGGTGTAATCACAGCCTTCTGTTGCAACAGGAAGCACCATCTGCTGAGGCATTCTGTAAGCAATATAACGTCTCTCTAGAGATAGTTTAGCATTCAATTCACAAAGAAGGATGGCAGGGACTTGTAAACAAAAGGAGACAACTGAAGCAGTGAAGAATGGGCTGTGCTCTAAAGATTCAATATGTTTCTTCATAGCTGGAAAATCCTGTAATGCTATAAAAGCCTGGCAGAGATTTCTGATGTATTAATTGTTTTTTTTTTCTTTCAACCTTGCTATTTGAAAGCCAAAAGGTAAGCCCAAAATGTAACACTTTGTTCTTTTCACTGAAACTTTTAAGTTCTTGTGAACTTGCTATTTTTTATACAGCAACAGCAGTTGGTAAAGGAAAAAATATCAAGATTTTAATTACAGTGTGATCCTAATTATAGTGTGTGTGCTTTGTAAAGAGCTGATATGACTGGATTTGTCTATTGTATATCTAGTTGTATAGCAGCTTGAAATGAACGAATCTCACTATGTAATAAAATTACTAGTTTTATCTCCTCTCATTTAAAAACAGTCTAATAATATATTTTAAAGAAAACAGACATGTGGTATGTAGGGGACTGTGGTTGGGACTGGGGGCTGGGAACACTGTTGCAAATAAGTCAAAGGATCCCAGTTGTATAGGCTAGACCCTTAGTGTATTAGTTCCTTTAACTAACATTTGAATTATAAGTAGACAAAAAATAAAATCCTGAGAACTGGCCCTTGATATCAGCAGAAGTTGTGGGTTCTTAGAGTCAGTCCCAAGAGGTTAAGATTAATTTAAGTTCTTGGGATAAAATCCTGCCCCACTGAAGTTGATGGTAAAACTCCCATTGACATCAATTGACCTTAATTCTTTTTCTAAAAAGATACTCTCACAGTATCGTTCTACACAGTGAGTGAGCAAGTACAGTTAAAAGATGTTCTTGATCTTTCCCCCTTCCCTTCACACCTTCCATGACATCAGGTCCCCTTAGTTTTATGAGAAAAGTTTGGTTTAATGTGACATATATTGGACATTGTGATAATTGCGTGTGTGCTTTATGCGTATCCTTGAGCTGTGAGAGAGGTTTTGCCTCATATGCTTCATGAATTAAGCTTTCAGAAAATGTTAGCTTTGTGGAGAGAGGGAGGGAGGGAAAGCTTCCTTTTATAGGAGTCTAGTCAGAACTGCTATTTGAACTGTGTAAGGCGAGGCTCAATATATTGTTTCTTTAAGGCTGGACTGTGGGGATGGTATGCGATTAAATGGCCGTTAAATTCCTAGACAATTGCATTCCCCAGAGGGCCAGGTATAGGACCATGTTTGTACTTAGTGAATATAGTAGCTCCTACCTCCTTTTTATTTATTTTATTGAATATATGTATAAAGTTGATATGGAGCTTATTTGTATTTGGTCCTGAATGTGAACCACATCCAGATGCAAGTTTGCTATATAATGTAGGAGGCTTCAAACTAGATATAAATGCCTTTGTTTAATTTTAATGGAAGATGTTTGGATAAGTCCCTTGTACTGTTTAAAAATCTCAGCCTTTATTTTTTCATTCATTGCAACTTATTTATGGCGAGGGCCATGAGGACTGAAGTGGGACTTGCGCTGGCTTCTGCACAAGCATGTGTGCTTCCACACTTCTCTTCTGAGACTATCCCATAGTTGCAGGCCCTTCCGCCAGCTTCCGATTTCCCATTCTTCTCTAAATCCATTTAATTTAATTTTTCTTGTGATGATTCCTCAGGCACCATCTCCCATGCTTTGCTAAGGTCTAGATGTGTTATATCTGTCCAAGGTGACCAGAAGGTCTGGTTCATTGGAACTCTGTTCTGAGGTCCTGGATGAATATATTGAAAGGAAGGTTTTGATCTCCGTTTCACTATAATCCAGGGTAGTTTATAATCCATGTGCTCACCTATGTTACATAGTGCTGCTGGACTTCAAAGGAGCTTCTTCTGGCTGTCCAGGCATCTGTTCCTGCTTCTAAAAGGCTATTGAGCAACAGTCAGAAGTAAAATTGACTGTACATCTTAGCACTATTCTGTAGGAATGTGTGAAGAATTGGTGTCTATGGATCTCCTTTATTGTCTTTCACCTGTAAGCTTCTCACAAGAATGTCTCTGGTGCTGCTTCTGCATAGAATGACCTCTCCTTCAAATCTCCTTTGAGTCTTTCCTTGGTTTTGGGGTAAGAAGGGAATGTTGGCATTTACTTCCCCCAACATGTAGAGTATTGCAAGTAGACACACTTGGTTTTATTCCTCTTCATCCACCCTTCATATGTCAATTGTATTCATAGACTGTAAGCTTTTTTGGACAAGGACACTGTCTTCATATATGTTTCTACAGTATCTGATATGATGGATTGCTGATCCTGATTCATGCTTCAGGGGCCTACTGTAATATAAATATTTAATAATGATACAAAGATTTGCAGAAGTGGGATAGAAGATACAGTAAAGAACCTGAGAAAAAATGAGAGGTGGGAAAGATATAAGTGCAACTTTCTTCACTAACCAAACCAAAAGGAGTACTGTGTAATATAGAATGAACGCATGAGGACATAAATGAGGGGAAGGAGAAGACCCTTCCCCACCCAGGGTGAAAACATGGCAAGAAGGCCCTCTTTGTTCTCTTGAAGGTGGCCATCACATGCAATGCTGCTATTCCCATCTCTGGACTTGTCCTAGGCATTCCATCTGCACAGGAAGATACCAGGGAGGGAGCTGGGGTTTGTGTTGCAGTTGTGAATGTTGGGGGGGTGGAGAACTTTTTATAGTGGTGATGATTTAGTATTTAGTTCATTATAACCCTTTCCTTTGTTAGAGCCACTTTTCCTCATCTCCAATAAAGTCATTATTTTGGGATGTGGCATTTCATTTGGGGGTTGTATTAGTGTATTTTGTTGTTTGGATACCAGGTTGTACTCCTTGTTAAGAGTAGTAGTGTTAGTCATTTTCCAAGGGACAGCACCTACTGTGTCCCAGGCACAAGGAGGTGTCAACCTGGATGGAGGCAGCAGGAAGCACAACAGAGAACCAGAGCCAACCCATACAAGGAGGAGAGGAGAATCACTTTGATTTGCAAGCATTACAATTTTATCTTTTAGAAGAGATAGAAAAGCAAAGTGGACTATGTGACAGCACTTATGGAGTCTGTCTCTTCCCTTTGAGAGTGTGATTGGCACTGCTTCTAAAACCTACTCTATAACGTCTTTCAGCCCTCTAAAGCCAGGGAATATTTGTTTGGATTTGTTTGTTAAGGCAGCAGGTGATCCCTTGTCCTGGATTAATGCAGAAGTGTAACTTTTTCCCTGCTGGAATACATTATGGGACTGCTTATGGGAATTGTAACCATTTTAAACTCAAAACGTTAGCCTTCCTACAGTCACTAGAGTCTGGCTGACAGTGGGGAAGAGAGAATCTCTTTGGGTGATTGTGGAAAGGCATACTTTGTAAGTCCGACTCTCTTAGCTTGTGAGGGTCGGATCCTATGAGGGGCTGAGTCACCTGAACTCCAGTTTAAGGCACTAGGAGCTTAGGAAGTATAGAATCTTTCAGAATCAGCCTCCTCTGATGGTAAGTAAACTCTGTGAACCTCTTTTAGCATCCTGTAGTCTTGGTTTTAGGTACAGCAAGTCATTTAGGCTTGAAGGGCTTCTTAGGATCTACATGTTGCATCCTTTTAATCTCCTCCTTGGTTGGCTTTGGGATGATGCACTTAGGGACTTGCTATTATCTTGTTCTGTTCTTAGAACTTGTCCTAGGAGTACCCCAGGTGAGTGAACTTTGGCGGTTTAGGCTGAACTCTGTTAATTCCTGAAATTCGTAATACCCACCAGGACTGGATTAAAGAATTTTGGAACCCTGTGTGCTATGCAAATTGGGGGATCCCATTTTTGGAGGGGGAGAGTGTGGCAAATCTCCTGGTGGTTCGGTGGTTACGGTAGAAGTGGGGAATTGAGCATCAAGTTGCCGAGTAACTCACCCAGAATTGGCCTGGCTACCGCTTCTTCATGATATGTGTGATGGGGGTGGCCAGGCCAAATTTGCATGAATGGTGTTGTGACCTGGTATGCAGGGTTGCAGTGCTGCTCAGTTTTGTTTTCCTCCCAGTGGTTGAGATGGGTGCCCAAAGAAAGTGCACCAAGTGCATAGTGGTTAATCTGGGCCTGATACTCACTCAGTCCTGTTATCATTAATCTAGCAGTTGAGCTGGCCTGCCATCTGGACTGACATTTTGGCACATTTGCCCTTCAGTAAGTGAAGACACTGTGAAACTCAAATGATTTTTTTTTGGCTGTAGCACTGTGCAATCAAACATTTGAAATCTTCTACTTAGAAGCATCACACAGGGTCTTGTTCTGCCAACTTTGAGTCTGTTTCCTGTTGGGAATGACTTTGATGTGAAAGGGGCACTTTCAACTTAAAGTCAAACCAGACTTCTGTCTGAAAGCGTCTTATCCATTATTGTTCCAGGTAACACCTCATATTGCTACAGCTTAAAGCAAACAGAGACAAATATATTGCTTTTTCTCATCTTGTACACTGTGTGCAATTTGCCTTAGCAAAACTGCATCCAGCACAAAGTTATATCAGCAAATGGGGTTTTCTGTTGAATCCTTCTTTTTTACATTCTCCTTTTGGTGGAAATGGATGGGATTCATTTTTGTCACATTACTATCAACTGGGTACAACAGTTCTGAAATAAAAATGAAGAGGCAGAGAGATGCAATAGCAACAACATACAAATGTTCTGATATAGAGGTGTTGGTTAGGAAAACTGCCTGTAAAGTGAGATTGCTGCAGAAGAGTTTTATTTAACGATTCTTTTGGAGAAAATCACTTTATGCTGAAAGTGCAACTATAGTATTGTGTATATAAATAGTGATACTAAACAGTGTTAGAATGCATCATATTAATTTGGGAATCAGTGGTAAATGTAGTCACTTTTGGCTTGCAGTATATCAGTGACTGTTAATAAGGAAACAAAAATGTTGAATGCTGTTGATAGACACCTCTTTGTCTCTGATAGCTAAAGTATTTTCCACTCTGCAATGATCCATTCCTCATCAAAAATCCAAGAAGGAAGTGCACAGGTATTTGATTGATTAACTGTCAATTATTCTACGCTGGCTTGTTTGGAAATCTTTACCTTAAAAAATCAAAACAACAACACTCTTCTTACTGCCAAGTCCTTGCTTTGTTACATCCCAGGTGCCATTTTTAATTTAGCTGACTAAGTTAACCCAGTTTCAATGGGTCCCCTTACTCCTCTAGTTTCCAGAGAATACCCGAAAGTGTCATATGTCTCTTACATCGCTTTCCATCTGTTGAATGCCCCTCACTCTCTCTGCAACTCATGCACTATTGAATGCATATGCTCAAGATAATGGTTGATTATAAATTTCATAAAACATCCTAAGGCTGTACAGGCTCTTACGGGCCTACAGAGAAACTTCTCATGAAGTTTCTCCAAGCAGTGGCAGATTAATCTCAGATCCTTTGATCTCTGGAATCAGGTGCTGGCAAACAGGAGGCCACAGCACCTAACATAATTGATATACAGGTCCATGTGGTAGGCCTCACCACTGGAGAAGGAGGGGTCTAGGAGGCGAGGATCCCGGGAGGATAGGGGCTACCCTCTGCCTTTTGCTTTTAGCATATTACTGGGTTTATTCCTTATAGGAAATGATGTGAGACACCCACATAATGCTGTGATAATGGCAGGAGGGCAGTGCATGAGGTAGGCCAAGCATTGAAGCAGCTGGGCCATCGGATAATCGCAACATGAAGTGGTAGCAGCCGTGCTTCCAGTTCCCTTAGCTGAGGGGACCTTCCCTGTCCTCTTGGGCAATATTGATTTGTGCAGAGTCTGTTAGCCACCACTTCTCAAATCTACCTTGCGGCCACTTTTGTCTCCTTCCCCTGGAGGTTCTTGCCTTCTCAGTCTGATGCTGAAATTGCATCAGCTCAGACCCAGATCCATTTTATCAGGCTTATTTCTTTAGTTCTGGTACTGAAAAATGGCAAGATTCATTGTGGATTTTAACGGTTTCACAGCCAGCAGACAAAAAGATGACATTGGTGATAGTGAATAAGAATCCCTGGAGCACTGAAAATTGAAAGGACATGTTAGATTCTCTATTACTTGATCAATGCTGTCACTAATGCAAATCTATTCCCACAATGCACAGAGTGACATTAATTTTATGTTGTTTACGCACTCTTGCCATAAGGTTAAGCAATTCCTACTATTAAGCTAGATGAAATTGCATTACCTTAATGAAATGCACTTTACTGATAAAGAAGAATGTCACTTTCACAAGTGGAAGCACTGTTAGCAAATTTTTACGAGAGAATTCCCAAAATCATATCTTAATTGCTTGGACAGCTGTGTAGTTTACATAACGAGCAAACAATGCCAAGGTTTTTTATTTCTTTTGTCAGCTGTACTGGATGTTAGTATGCATGGTGGACCTTTTTTAGGCCTTTTATTACTTGATTGCAAATCATTCTTCATTGCTGCCCAAATTTATGGAAGGACATTGCTCCCCGAGGTGCCGTATCCTTTCAGGTCTGTAACTGAACATGACTGATGGCTCCAGTGTAACAGTTGCTTATTACGGCGCTCACTGAGCTATGATTGCTTCAATACTTTATGTTGGCAGATGTGTTTCCCTTGGAACAGCATCTCCGAGACAGAGGTCATTGATCAAACCCCCCTCTGGCTGTTCCATTATGTGCAAATTATTGCTAAAAGCAGAGACACTGATTTGTGTGTGTGTGTGTTCATTGCAGAACTTGGGGGGAGGGAAAAAGCTAATGTAATGAAGCAGAAAAAAATTCTGACTAAACTGAAGTAGTGTTTTTATAATGTGAATGAATAAGGGGAAGAAAAGAATGACATGAAGATTATTTAGATAGAGTACAATTACAGAAAATTGTAGTGTTTTCTCTTATTGTTTTAAACTGGGCAATATACAATATTATTGGCTGTGCTCTGTGACTAATAGAGTATTGTTGGTGCTGGAGTTAAACCAAAAGAAGGTCAATCAATACCCAACACACTCCTAATAACAATAGCAGACATGTGAGAGAACCTTGTGTTGGAAACAGCCTTGCCAATATGGACAGTGATCAAGCAGTCTTCCAGTTCCCAAGAATCAAAGCCGAGATGGAAGAGGTCCTGAATAAGTAAAGAAGAGAGGCAACTTGAAGTACCTGTAGAATTGACTTTTGCATCCCTTCTTTCTCCAGCTGTACATTAAAGCTAGAATGGAGGCTTTCAGCAACATATACTTGCTGAATCAAAGATCCTTTCAATGAGTCCTGTATTCAGGTGGTGGGTGGGAAAAGATTGTTCACAAATATAGGAGCAGGAAATGTGGGGAATAAAACAATGCTCCATGAAATGGTTTGGAAACTTGGATGACCTTCAGATAAGTATCTGATTTCGGGGATATTTGTTCAAATGCAACTTCTAAACACCACAAACTCCTATCCTTAATGGTGCTAAAGAAAAAAACCTGATGATCCACTGTCAACTGTAGATGATGATGTGGTTTGTTTTTGTTTTTGTTTCTTTTGCAAACTTCTGCACATCTTTTGAATTTGTTGGGGAATCTGATTTTTTGTATTTGTTCAGCAGGGACTTCAGAATCAAGAAAAAAATGACTTTTTTGGAAATGACTTGCTGAGATTTATTTTCTTTTTTCCAGGATGTGAAAAAATCAGTCAGAAACAATCTATCCCTAATTTAAAAACTTGGAGCAAATGAAAAATTAAATACAACACTGGGCTGTGTACCAGACTGAAAATATAATTTATTCCAAGTTAGAAACTACTTCCAATCTTCTTGTCTGTGTTTCCCAAACGTCTCAGATTTCTCGTAATGCAAAATAATTGATGGTTGACTCTAAATGGATGGATGGACATGGACATGCACGCATGCGGATTCCTAGGGAAATTTAAAAAGAACTTCGTAGCTCTTGGCAAAAGCAGAAGTCACTGTGTTTGTTTGTACCAGTCTTTTCCCAGCATTGTCTTTTCCCTGACTATTTTATGACTGAGATCAGTAGGAAGGGGCTGCATAGATGCTAGTTAGAAGAAAAATAGTTTCACATGCCTGGCCCACAGTCTCCATGGCTGCTGACTCTATCATACTCATAAGGTTTTGGCAACCAGCGTTCAAGTAGAAGGGGATTACTCATCAGAAGATGGTAACCGATACTTTGTTTTCCATACGGGAGCATAATTTGGCTTTTGAGACCTGCCATGTTTTTGATGAGAAATCCAATCTATCACTTTCTGGTCATTTCTCTATAATACTTTACTAAAAGGTGCTTTTTATCAAGCACCAGTCTTTCACAGTTTCAAGCAATGATGAGTTCATCATTTCGGTAAATAGGGTTTCTCTTTGGAGCCATTTCCATGCATATTCATTTGAGTTCAAAAGGAAACTTTCTTTTAACAACACTTTCTGTCCTTCCATTGTTATCTTCCACAACAACTTGAGATTCTCTGCTATAAAAGAAAAAATTAGCTGAAATGTCTGAATAGTCACCAAAAGAAACTTCAGATTTGAAAATGTGCAGTAAATGTTATGTTGGTTAGTTATATAAATATTCCATATGGGGAACAGAAACATGACATGTTTTACAGAACTAATACACACAGAGAGATTTCAAATAGCAAATAATTGTAATTTATGAATGATCAGGGAAATAAATATTTGAAGAAATTAATACATTTTGAATAGTGAATATTCATTTTTGAACAGTAAAAAATTAATGGTCTGTTTAAAGACAATTCAAAGCAGAGAGAAAAAGCAAAATTAATCAGTTTATTCATTGTAAATTACACATTTGCCTCTAATTTTCTTTGAGATTTCATATGTCTGGTAAGTATAATACTGTCAATGAATTTTAATTTCCACATACAAGTGTTTGGGGAATAAGTGAAGAGAAGATTGTGCAATGGTGGAACACAGGAATGGAATCAGAATTCCTAGGTTCAGTTCTTGTTTCTGGGTGACTGTAGGCAAGCAACTTAACCTCTATGCCTCAGTTTCCATACTAGTAAAATAGGAATAATAAAGCCCAGAACTTACAAAACTGACCCAATGCCTTCTAGTCCAATAAGAAAGCCAACTGTCCTCAAGGTCTAACAATAATGTAGATGATTCCATTGCTTGTTTCTCTTGAGAGAGAGAAAGAGGGTTCAAATGCATATTGGGCCGGATACTCAGGTGGGAGCATATCGGTGTAGCTCCACTTGAATGGAGTTTGCATGGTTATACACCAGCTGAGGCTCTGGCCCACTCTAGTTAGACCATCTTAATGATCTTAGGTTAGTTCAAATCAGGAGAGCCCATTAACTTCCTCCAATAATAGGCTGCTTTAGTTTTTACCAATGAATACAATGAGGTTCCCATAAAACTGTTCAAGAATAGCATTCTCCCTAGGAAGTACTATTTTTCTTCATAAATAGTTTGATGGTGATCGTGCTGAATACCAAGCAATTACTTTGTATAGCATTGTCAATTATTTTAGCCACATGCTGTCAAGGTTCCTTCCCCACTCTGAACTTTAGGGTACAGATGTGGGGACCTGCATGGACACTTCTAAGCTTAATTACCAGCTTAGATCTGGTGTCGCTGCCACCACTCACAAGTACTACTTTTCTTCCCTGGGTAGTCTTGAGAGACTTCACCGATTTCCTGGTGAACACAGATCCAAACCCCTTGGATCTTAAAACAAGGAGAAATTAACCATCCCCCGTCCTTTCTCCCACCAACTCCTGGTGGATCCAGATCCAACCCCCTTGGATCTAAAAACAAGGAAAAAATCAATCAGATATTTTAAAAGAAGGCTTGTAATTAAAGAAAAGAAAGGTAAAAGAAAACCCTCTGGGAGAGATTAGCATACCAGCTACTCTCACAGACAACAGATTCAAAACACAGAGGATGTTCCTGTGGGCACAAATCTCAATACACACAAGAATACCCAAATTTGATAATTCTCTTA
The DNA here is from genome assembly GCF_007399415.2 of Gopherus evgoodei. NCBI lineage: Eukaryota > Metazoa > Chordata > Testudines > Testudinidae > Gopherus > Gopherus evgoodei. The sequence goes on from NC_044327.1 coordinate 33,381,709, forward strand.
ATGGTACCAAGACAAGTTACAAATAAAATAAACATAAACCTATTTATCCCTTTCTAAAACTTACTACTCTGATAAGAGGCTGGTTCCTTGATCTTTTTCACTCCGGCTGAAAGTGAAACTGACTAAACAAAGGAAAACTTCCCTCCTTCCTTTTGAAACATCTTGTTCCTCCATTGGTTCCTCTGGTCAGGTGTCAGCTAGGCTAGGTGAGCTTCTTAACCCTTTACAGGAAAAAGAGGCATTAACCCTTAACTATCTGTTTATGACACATGCTATATATTATACCCATATTTTTTTCCTTTTTAATAGAAAAACTTTTTCCCTTTCATTGAAGAAAGTAATCAAAACCAGCTTTTCTGGAGAAAATAAAAGGGCCTGTGATTAATAGATAATTCCAGTTCTGTCTTCTTTCTCTACTTTTATTTTTGATAAGGGATTCCATTTTTAATTTAAAAGAATATTAAATGAAGTCAGTGGCCATGCAGGTTATAAATTGATAGTCCTAGAGTTTAAAAGAAAAAGAATTACTTACCATTGTAAATGTGGCTCCTCAGAACTCTTGCGTATTCACACGTTAGATAAACCCCGCCCCCATCACCTCAAGTGCTGCTGAGCTCTGGGAACTTTCTGGAAAACACTACCCATCAGAACCACTTGACAACATCTTGAGGCACTAGGCATTCAAAGCTAAGGTAAGAGAAAGGCCTTCTTGGCCCAGCCACTTCAGACCTATTTCTTAAACCTAAAAGTTATATGAGAGTAGATCCATAAAAAGTAAGGGAAGGCGGGAGCATGGATACTTGGAACCACAGTTACTATGTTAAGTAACCTTTTCTCTTCTTCAAGGTTACCTCTGCATATTCTTTCTTGTGGTTGTATAGTGAGCAGTAAAACATCCAGGAAAGTGGGCTGAGGAGCTCATATTAAAAAAGTCATTTCTGCACCAGATTGTTCTAGGGGAACAAAATTTTTCAGTGCTGAAAGAGTCCCCAGAGCTTACTGAGCAACTGATCAAACATTCTCACCATTAGGGCCTTGACAAGTCAAAATTTATGTCTGCACCAATAATTGTACCGATGAGGCCTCCGTACTCCTTGAAGACTTGGGCATTATAGCCATTGACACAGATTTATCGGGCATCAGTGTCTTTCTGCCGAGGTCATCCCTATCTTGTCTGGCTGTATAGCTAGAGGTGGTGTGCTCTGTAGTTTCACTGGACAAAGGGCTGATCCAGAGACAATTTTAGGAACCAGCATCATAAGGCCTCCTCAGTGAAAAAGACATAGTCCTTTCTGCCTATGGGAATGGACTCAATGTATGAAGGCCGTAGAAGTGATTTTGGGTAAATGATTGAGCAGATAGGTCATTGGACTGGGAATCCAAAGACAGTGTCTAAGTTGCCACTAACTTGCTGCATGAAGGGAATTTACTCTACTTCTCTGTACTTGTTTCCCCGCCCAACTTTCTGTCATGTCTGTTTAGAATGTAAGCTCTTCAGGGTAGAGGCTGCCTTTTTTTGTTTGTGTTTCTACTGTACTTGGCACGTGGAGCCCTCAACTATGTCTGTGGCACTATTGTGATACGAATGATGAAGAATAAAGAAATGCAAGATTTTTTTAATTAAATCCAAACACTAAAAAGAACAAGTAAAAGAAAGAATATACTGATTGCCTTATGCATAAGTTTGTAGATACATGGTGTTTGAATCTTGCTGTTTACAATGTACATGGTACCTAATGTGGTTGAATCTCCATTTCCATTGAAAACAAACTCAACTGTACATAAAAGAAAAGTAAAACATTTTTACTGCTAGCAGCATCTATGAGTTTGGGGTTTAGGGAGATGGCTGTAATCAGGGAAACAGTGGAGAAAGTGGCAGCAAAGAGAAAGTAAGGAGGAATAAGAGAACCTAACAGAGGGAAGAGGATCACTACTGCCTGTAGGGTATAACAACAAATGGAGAACCTATGCCTGAACCACAGCTGGAAAAGGAAAAAAGCCCTAGGAAAGACTTGACATGCCAAATAATGTGGCATGGCCCTTCCAAGTTCTACTGTATATAAATTTATTAAATGTATAGGTTCACAAGGTATATATTTGCAAATATCTGGATTTAAAATGAACCCAGTATTCCCATGGCTCTTTAATTCCAAATTTATAGGCAACATTCAAGTTTGGATTCACTTACTTTTATCACAGTTTCACCCAGGGTTTTCTGTGCCATCAGAAGTGGGACTAGATGGGCATATATGAAAATATCATGTGATTGTCCCCAGCAATCCCAGTTCATATTGTCAACCTTAAATGATCTGGACGGGGCTCACTAAGACAGGCATTGGCTCGGTCGCCAAGTGCATTGAAGTTAGGAAAAAATTAATTTAGGGGAAAAGTCTGAACTCCATTACTTGTAAATGCATCAGAGAAATAAAAGATTGGCCAAACCAAAAATTAAACAATGAAGTCTTGCCCAGTGTTAATCGGCCAACATCTATCTTTATTTCATCGCTGGTGTTGAGACCAAAAAGTTTAATTTCTATAATATCTGTTTGCTGAAAAAATGTAGTGAGTTGATATATATTCAGTCCTTTGAGAGTCAGTAACCATAAACACATCACTGCTGAAATATAGTATTTTGTGAGGAAAAATTAATTTAACTTAGGAACAAAACTGCTAAGTTATTAACATAAGTGCCAAACTCTTGCCCTCTTTTCTTTTTTGTGCCTAAATTAGGTGAAAATTAATTTTTCAATTGCAATGAGGTTTTATGTTTATATCCTAGCTGTCTGCTGATGGCTCAGGCCAACATACGAATTGTTTGAGTAAATGTCAGGACAATCAAGACAAAAAGGTAGGCAATACCCCAATTCTCAACCCACAGCATTTGATAGATTTAATAGATTCCTAGGCCAGAAAGGACCGCTGTGATCATCTAGTCTGACATCCTGTATAACACAGGCCATCAAATGTCCCCAAAATAATTCCTAGAGTATCTTTTATAGAAAAGCATCCAATCTTGGTTTGAAAATTGTTAGTGATGAAGCATCTACCACATCTTTGGTAAGTTGTTTTAATGGTTAATTACTCTTTTAAAAATATACACCTTATTTCCAGTGTGAATTTGTCTAGCTTCATCTTTCAGCTAGTGCATCATGTTTACCTTTCTGTTCCAGATTGAAGAGCACTATTAAATATGTTCCCCATATAGGTACTTTGACTGTAATCAAGTCACTCTTTAACCTTCTCTTTGCTGAGCTAAATAGATTCTGCTCCTTCAGTCTATCACTATAAGGCATGTTTTTTAATCATTTAATCATGCTTTAGGCTCTTCTCTGAACCCTCTCCAATTTATCAGCATCCTTCTTGAACTGTGAACACTAGAAGTGACTGATATTCCAGCAATGGTCTCACCAGTGCCAAATACAGAGGTAATATAACCTGTTCACACATCCCTATTCACACATCCAAGGATCACATCAGCCCTTTTGGCCACAGCTGTCTGTCTTGGAGCTCATGTTCAGCTGATTATCCACTATGACTCCCAAATCCATCTGAGTCACTGCTTCCTGGAATAAGTCCTCCATCATGTATGTCTGGCCTAAATGTTTTGTCCTAGATGTATATATTTACAATTAGCCATATTAAAATGTGTATTCTTTACTTAAGTCCAGTTTACCAAGCATTCCAGATTGCTTGTGACAGATTCATCCTGGGGTGCCACCTGGAACTGAGATACAGCTGAGCCCTCTATCTCATCAATCTGGAGTCTGTCTTGCACTGTGACATTGTGACAAGCCCTCCAAGCTTGCACTCACAGCAACCTGCACAGGTAGGGACCACAGGCAGCTGTGTTCATGAATGCTCTGGCCAACCACTCATGAACCCACAGTAGAGAGGCTACAGCCAAAATACTCCCAGCTCCCAGCCTAAGACCCCAAAGCTGTACGGTCCTGCCCTGGTCAAAACCCAACCAGTATGAATTTAGTGCCCAGTTGGACACTTCTACAAAGGAAAGTGGACATACACCAACTCTTGCTCATGAGCTGAGATTTATCCCCTTTCCACGTCAAACAACACACAGTAAAATCTAAAACAGATATATTAATTACAGAACGATAGCTTTTAAGTGACTATAAGTGATAGCAAACAGATCAAAGTAGATTACCATAAGAAATAAAACACAAACTGAATACTAGATAGGCTCTGAATCAGTAATCTGTCACTCTGACTGATGATATAAGCAGTTCACCAAGTTTCCATACACAGGCAAGAAATCCCTTTAGTCTAGAACAAGCATTTCCCCCAGTTCAGTTTTTTTCCTCTAGTCTTTTTTTTCCTTTCAGGTGTGTTGTAGGGAGAGCGAGATGCAGTCATGGTGTCATTTCCCCCTTTTATATCTCCTTCCATCTGGCTGGAAAGCAATTTTGCTGTGACCTGGGTCAAACAGTTCCCATTGTGTAGTGCCATTGCTGAGAGGTTTCTATTGTACACAGTTCCTGGGATAATCCTTGTGCTTGTGTGCATTTCCTCAAACAGCCATTAGCGTTGCTTGGCCTTTTTATTATACCTAAAAGGCTGCTTGTGGGTGTTTTCAGCCTCACAACATGTTTCAGTAACATATACATAGCCAAACTTCATACCTTCACATACGAAGCTAGCACATACAATCCAATCAGATTATTAATATCTAGCAGATCAAGACTTTTGGAATACCTCATCAGGCATAATTTGTACAAAATGTATAATAATTATGACAGTGGTGAATATGGGCCTGCAAAGGTGTCACAGCTCTATTTCAGTGACCTGTCTTCCTTATTTACCACTCCTACAGGTTTTATGTCATTAGTAATGATCTTTTGTTTTTTTCAAGGCCACTGATTGATTTAAAAAAAAAAAGGGGGCCAGGAACCCATTCCTGTGAGACCCCACTAAAAATGCACCTCTTCTATGATGATTCTCTGTTTAGAGTTATATTATGAGACCTGTCAGTTAGCCAGCATTTAATCCATTTAATGAGTGCCATGTAAATTGTATAGTTTTCTAGTGGGACAGTTCAAGGTGATTGGAATTTTCAGGGCGTTAACCTCATATGTTTCCAGGGTGCCAAGATAGTGGCAGAATAGTTGGTTTGTGGTCCCTGTCCTGTGGAAGCATACATATACATAATCTAAAGCCAGAAGTTTATTAAATGAATCCTTCTCTTTTGCAGATAACTGTAGAAGTACCCATGTTGGGTGGGTGCTGTTACTGTAATTCATTACTTTCACCTTTGTACCTGATTTAGTTCTAGTGCTCGCTAGAAATGAGTCCGAAGTCAAATATTGACTCCAAACACTTCTGACCTCATTGGAAGTTCACAACCAGACTTGACTCAGTGCTGCTCCCTATTTCTTTAGCTGGTCAAACTAAAACCTGGATCCTAATACCCTTGAGAACTGGGGAAATTTGGCTCTGAACTTTGCATCTTGGGCCCATCTCTAATTCTCTCTAAATCAGTTTAAATTCACCAAGCTAATGAAAATGCAAGAAAGGAATTTTGGTATCAAACCAGTCATGGGTCTTGTTCCTGCAATGCAGTCCACTATTGTGGAGCCTTTGCCTGTGCTAATACTGAGCTGGGGTCTGTATAGGTGAAGGGATCTGCCTAGCAGGTTTCATTGTGAGATTAGGCCCTTGAGCAGTACTGTAATATTAAATCAGGAAAAACTTTGTGGCTAAGTTATCTGGCACAATTTTTTTCCTGGTTTGGTATTACAGTATTGCTCAAGGCCCTGATCTCACAATGCAATTTGCTAGCCCAGACCCCTTGACCCATATGGATGCCAGCACAGCATTACCACTGACAAAAGATCCATAGTGGGATTGCGTTGCTGGAACAGGACCCCTGCTTCTTTCTAGGAGAGGACTTTTCTGTTTCTCCTTATGTCCCATTGGAAAGCAAAGCCTTGTGGGTAATATCTAAATCACTCAGTAAAACAGAATAAATGTTAGCAAAATCAAAGCTGCTAAAAGACTTTTACAATCATTCTACCAAGGCTGAAGTAGCAATCTTTCCAGGTCAGTGAGTATCTAGTCTAAGTCCCGCTGAGTCTTCCTAGATTAGCAAAAGTATATCCATACTCTTTCCAGGTCAATAAATGTATTTCAAGTCTCCAAGAGTCTCCCCAGGATGTTGGAAAGATAGTTAGAGATAGTTTAAGCCAAATTCAGTCAGGTTTTGTTTCTTCTAGTTGAACTATTCCAGTGTGTGTAAGCTTTTATTAAGCCCTTACAGGTGTAAATTGACATCTCTTCTGGGAAGAAAAATACTCTCTATCCTCTGGAAGAGTATAAATAGGAAAATAGGTTTGCAAAGTCTAACAAGCAAAGTAATAGCTTTGTAAAGACCAATTATTCTGAATAAAAGATTAACAAGATACAGTGTTATGAGAAACTTTGAATCAAATATTCATTTCTCTTTTGACGCACAGTACCCGGGAATTAATATGATACTTATGCGTTAAAATGGTCAGTATTTAAAAACTAGTATTTTGTGGGGGCTCTCTAATTTGTGAAAATGGGGGAACATTTTCACAGTAACATTCCTGAAGTTTGCAATTGATACTTAATACCTTAATCAAAACTACAATAGCGTGTGGGTGTAATACATGGTCATCTTGAACAGTCCTCTCCTCTACCCCACCCCACAGCACAACTTCTCTAATTAGAGGTTTATTATTATTAAAATTGCATGTTCTGATGCATTTAAAATAGCTGGTGTTTCATTCATTCAGTAGTATAAATGACATTTCACATATCAGAATTCACAGCAAAGAAGACTTCGTTCTGTACATATATATAAAATATGCAACCATATAAACACAGCTTTCTATATGTGTGAGACTACATGGAGTTAATAATTGTCTTGAACACCATTACATATTTACCATTATGCTGTTAACATAAAGACTAGATTGCTCTGACAGTGCGTCTGATATTGTGGAAACCATTTGATACAGAGTGGTGGTATTGAGAAATATGGTATCACTGAAAAATAAGACTAAGATGAAGGTGGAAGACCAACACAGCTAACACCTCTATAGGAAGAAGAGCTTATAGATATGCAATCTTGTTCAGACTGTGGATTATATTAAGAAAGCCTGATACCAAAGAACTAGAGGGCACAGGACTGGGATATTGGGGTTCAGCCACAGACTTCCTATATGACCTCTGTGCCTCTGTTCCTGATTTGTAAAATGGGGAAAATGTATTATCCTGACAGTACTCATATGATTTTGAGACACTCTGTTACCTCAGGTGGTGAGGACCATGTAAGTACAGGCAGGTAGGTAGCTATGGAAGTACTATGAGGTATGTGAAAGGAAACTGGAAAATATAAGATTGTAGTTCTAGAAGAAGAAGAGGTTATTATGAAATATTGTACATAGCTACTAGCATATTAGTCACCCATTAGAGTCCAAACTACTGCACCTGAACAGATACTATCATTCCTGTGTGAACACAACATATGACCCCATGACTAATATAGTAATACACACTTCAAAGTGACTGAAGAGTATAAATGGCAGCGATTGACACAAAAGTGGGTATCATGATATTAGAAGCTGGTAGATGCAGGTTTGCAGCAAAGGGAGAGATGGAAACTGACACAAACACAAGATCTCTAAATAAGTAAGCATTTAATTCTTAAGAGGTTTTTTTTTTGCCTAGATAAGCAATGCTAGTTGTGCTCTTAGATCTAGGTATGTTCTAGCCCATTGCTCTTTGACTTTTTTCTCTAACTTTTCTAATATTCTTGGTTATAAGTCAGTGGCTGAAGTTGTGCATGGCAAGGGTCCATTGGAAATATAGTTGATTAAAGATTACCATCTTGTGCATACAAGGGGGTAGAACTAATTTTGCATAGGCAATCTTAATTCTTTCATTTCTTTAATTTCAGTGCTTGGCTTAGCCAACTTTAATAACAGTGGAGTCACCTGTTGGGGTGGCAATGTCCTCCTTCATTGGTTCAGTGACAAGTGGGGAGACAGTGAGGTTGCCAACAGTTCCCCAAACCATGCCTTCATCCTGGTAAGGGGGAGAAGGAGGGATCAGAATCTGCAATGGCCCAGGTAGGATAGAGAATAATCTTTCCATCCCTTTGGGCTTTGTTGGGTCCCTACCATGGGATTGCTTAGCATTGACTCTGAATTTCTGTCACCCCAACTTAATTGTTGTCCACTCATGCCAGGGCAGTAAAGTGACATCGTCCTTGTGAATCTTCTGTTTGAGTGATTCACTTCTGGAATTTCCTGGCTTAGAGCTTGTTTGAAAGCCTATTGAAACCAAAGGGTATGTATCCATTGACTTCTGTGGACTTTGAGTCAGTCTTTTTGAGTGCTTGATTTCTTGTTACCTTAATGCTACTTTTTTGCATAGATCTGACTGTTGTTTGAAATCACATTCATCTAAGCATCTGCATACAAATGAAAATTGATAGAAGGGGGAATCTTCCATTTGCCCCATAGCATAACACGTTACCATAATAGTGTACTCCATGACACATACTACTTTAACTCTTGAATCCCATTCTAGGTGAGTGAAAATTTGGATCCTGAATCTCAAAATTTATGAGTGGAAGAAACTCAAGAATATCTTGCTGTGAACTGACTCTGACTAGGCATACTACTATATTGCTCAAAAAAACCCCTTAATATCCTTTTAGTGCATTCAAGCAGAACTGTCAGTACACACCATGCAGAATAAAATGCACAAAAGATAACATTCAGAAAGAACATCTATAATACTAGAGAAAAATGTGCCCTATGCCAGAATGTAAACATCTGATGGTGGGTGCACAAGTGAAATCCACAGTATTGCTTGGTAATCCCATTTTCTCTTATAATGATTATTCAGACGCATTTTGTTTCCAAGTCGCATGAAACTATTCCCAAGGAATTATATCAGTACGGGAATGGCTGAGTGAGTTTCTCTAGAACATAAATCTGCTTGTTTATGGCCAAGACTACAGAGTAGCAAGAACACAAGTGTTGATTGTTACTCCATGAGATGTCCACTGGAATATGTAAAATCATTGGGCCACCCCGCAACTACCATAAATCTGGTGGATCTGGCTTCCGACCATGGACAAATCTTTGGGTGCTGTGAAGCTGTGGTAGTGGCTTCTATGGCATCCTCTTTATTGGCCCATGGTGCAGATTGTGTGGCTAGAGAGAGAGGGGCATGGCTGAGGTATCCCTTCATGCTTGTAATATTTCACTGTCTTATCATTCTCAAATTAGAGCAGACTGCAGGATACTCTGTCTTGCACCAGGGACTTATGGATTTCTGGACGTGCATTTTCTGAACAAATGTAAAGGTACAAGCTGTGTACACCTCTATCACTTCAATGGGATATCACCAAGTGTCCCTATGCATTCACTGTCTTTCATTTCCCTTTTTAAAATACTGTGAATTGCTAAAAATATTAGTTATAATTAGGAGTTTCTGTCCATTGCAAATAATGGAAAACACATCGATCCATAATCATGACTGTCCTAACAGCTAAAGCACAAGATGGGGTATTAATTGTGGTCTACTACAGACCACTAATTCACACTAGTGAATAGGATTACCGGTTCCTTAAGCAATTGTCCATAATGTCTAAAGAGAAAAAAGCTGCATTATCTATCATGGGGGACTTTAAGCTGAGTGACATATACTGGAGGTCTTATGTGGCCAGTATTGCTATTGGAACAGTGTGTTCAGTTCTGGTGCTGAAAAATGGGAGAGAGCTCAGAGAAGAGCCCAGAGAGTGATTAAAGGATTGGAAATCATGCTTTATAGTGATAGACTCAAGGAGCTCTAATCTTCTTTTTGATAAAATAAATAGATTAAATGTGATTTGACCAGTCTTTATGTGCCTTTAAGGGGAACAGAAATTTGATCAGAGGGCTTTTCAATCTAGCAGACAAAGGTATAACAAGGTCCAATGGATGGAAGCTGAAGCGAGGCAAATTCAGACTAAAGGTGCAGATTTGTGACAGAGAGGGTAATTAACCATTGGAACAATTTACCAAGAATAGTGATGGATTCAGCTTTAAAATCAAGGCTGAGTGTGATTCTAAAAGATATGCTGTAGATCAAACAGTAATTAATTCATGGAAGTCCTCTGGCCTTTCTGGGAGGTCAGACTAGAGCACAACGATCCCTTCTGGTCTTAGATCTGTGATGGGGAGTCAGCCTCACACAGGATTGGAAGGGGCTAAGGTGGCAAGGTAGGTCTATTAATTCCACCAGCTTCACCTGGAGGAAGAACCAGGGAGCAGGGAGTTGATTGCAAGCAGGTTCAGCTGTGCTGATGGAGACTATAAAATCAGGAAACTGGACAAGGGCAATCACTCCCTGGAAAGAGAGAATAGTACTTGGTGGCTTTAGAGATGTGTAGGCTTCAGGTAGTCCCTGGAAGGAGGGTTTAAAGCTCGTATACTCAGAGCAAGAAGGGGAACGAAGAAGCAGTCCAGGGAAGTAGTTGTGAGGACTGGGAGAGTAAAACCCCGAACTGCTAGGTTGAGAGTCCCTAGATTGGAAGCTGGAATAGAGAGTGTTCTGGTGTGCGTGTGTTTCCCTACCAGCCACTGAAGGAGTGGCACCTGAGGCAGTGAATGGGAAGACTACATAGGGCTGCTGAAGGAAAGACTTTGATGCGCTACAGAAGGGAAGAATGCTGAGTGACCTGGCCAGAGGGCTGAGTCACAGAGGATGCTGAAGTTCCTGAGTAAGAAAGGGGCTACAGACCAGAAAGCATAACAGAGTGACAGTGTGCAACTGTGGGAATGGGTGTTATCCTGATTAATCCTCAGAGTGGCCTGGAGGAGGCACCAGACTAGCAGTGAGTGGTGCACCCTGTCACATACACTATAAATCGCTTTCTTAAAAAAGAAGCTGCTAGATACGTGTTTAGGTACCTGTCTGATCCTTTCAAAACTCCTGGGCATCCTACAAGTCCTATTGATCTCTGTGACTTCTCATTTTCAATTTTATGTGATGTTTCTATCAGGTGCTCTTTTCAGCTTTGGAGGTTTGTTGATCTGTAGATTCGACACACAGTAAGTAGTATAGTTCATTAAGTACATAAAAGTAAACTGAAAAAAGCATGGGCATATTTGGAGAGCCTTACCTGTGACACCCAATTTCCCCTTTAGAAAATGTTTTACCCTCTGTGGTGAATGCAACCACAGTGTTAACTCCAGAGGGATGGCATTTCTCACAAATTGGCTCTGTCTTGTTTTAAAAGTTCAAAATGGGAAAACTACGCTGCTAAATTTTAATAGCAGTGCAATGTTGGTAGAGCATGCACAAATCTTGCTATTGGAACATACAGGGCTGTATGTTCTACTTTACTCTGGTATTGTGGGGAGTAACACAGGTCAGAGTGAGGTAGTAAAGCCCACACAAGATAAGAAGGGACGTAGTAACTACACGAAGTTCATAGAAGCTCTTTGCCTTAATATGAGTCATGCAGATGGGGCTCTTGGGTGGGTGAAGTGCAAGACTAGAGACTATTCAGTCTTGGTAGCATCTCCTCTGGAGAAGCTTGTGTTTGTGTCTGGATTTTTTTTTTTTAATTTTCCGTACATCCTACTTTTAGAATCGGCTTTAGTTTTCATTCTGCTCTGCATGTTTCCTACAGAAAGGATTGAGAGCAAACAAAATTCCATCAGGCATTGCTCTTTATTGTTGTTTGGATTGGAGTAGTGCCATGAGCTTTAAGGATGACAGCCCCCAGTGAGCTGGATGTTGCATGACCAGTAATAAATCTAGTTCTAGGTTCATGGCAAGGTGTTAAAAGGGTGACATAATAATGTTAAAATGAGCACATAATGAGCAGTGTTGTTATAGCTGTGTTGGTCCTAGGATATTGTAGAGACAAGGTGGGTGAAGTAATAAATATGACCTCACCCACCTTGGCTCCTACAATAAGCAGTCGTCTCAGGCTACCATGCCATATGAGAAGGTAAGTCTAGGCAGCATCGTAGAGGGTCAAGCCCTCAGTTCATGGCTGGTCTGGGACCTGTGGGTTCTGAGATTCCTTTCCTTTGCTCTTTCTATGCTGTGCAGTTTTAACAGTCCTTAGAGTCTTGTCACTGTCATGATGCCACATACTCCTTTCCCTTGATGAGAGAACTTACTGGAAATATTACAAGGTGAACCTTGTGGGGCTTCCTGAGCCCTCTTACACCTCTTTCAGACATTGTGGGACATATAGGATACCCTCTCAATCTGCACATAGAGTACCTCCCATACAATGTCTTTTAAAAATTATCTACCAATTGGAAATTGGCTTTTTTGTACACAGTTTGCTTAAGAAATACGAAATATACATGTCCTGACTCAAACATGCTGGTCGTAGAATTTTTAAAAACACATAATTTAAACCTATTTAGCTTTCAATACATTCATAGTCCTGAAGGGCTTGAAAGTCCTGAGGACTCACTGGTAAACAAGCTTATTTAAATAGATGTGACTACACTATTGTTGGTGCCAAAATGTACTGTACAGTTTCTGTCTTAGGTGGCAAATAGATCCCTGTAAAGCAGATGGTGCAACATATACAAAAACCTGAACCTCTGCTCTTGAAAGCCAACTGAAGTCTTTATTGATATATGTGCATTGCTAAGGATATGATTTGGTCACGAATTCCGTGACTTTAATAGATGTCTGCAACTTCTTTGGCTTCAGCCCTGGGTGGCTGGGATGGGGGAGCACCACCTCCATCCCCTTGCTCACCTCGGTAGGCCACCCAGCCTGCAAGTCAAGTGTCAATGCATCTGCACCCAGGAAATGAAAACTATTGCCTAATATTTTTGTAAATATTACCCTATAATATTCATTATTAAATTGTTACACATTTTTAGTTGCTGTGACCATGCCTTGATTGTGTATGTTTTTACCATGGCTGTTCTCTGAATTTTGCCTTACTTTACAGTTACAAAATTGTCATTACACATACAATGGGTATAGATACCATCTCCTAACTCCAGGTTAATCAAATGGCTTTATGAATCTGTAAATTAAGAGATCATTGGAAAATTTGGCCATTTAAAAAAAATCACAAGTTGAATTAAAAAACGAACCTCTGCTCATCTGTTTCCAAACTGAAAAAGTGCTTATGCATAAAACTCTAAATTCCATGGTTAATTTTGTCCGAAAGAAGAACAAATGGGCTGATTGGCTAGTTCACCTGCTACCACTACTAATCTCAGGGAATTGTAATTTTTATTAAAGGATATTTGAGAATACTTATAGCAAATGAACTTAAGCTTTTTCCTTTTTGATACTACTGGTGTTGATAAAATTTCCATAAATATACAGGAGAGTATTGCACTTTAACTTTTCACATTGTAGTTTAAAATCTCTAGCAGGCTATTGTTCATTTATTATTAATGTAACATGTTAAAACATACTGTAAAATTCAAGTCGTAGGGTGGTGAGTAAGGTCAATCTAGTCACTTAAGTTGAAATTACTTTCAGTTGCATAAAGCAGGAGTAGTCTGGCTTTATGGACGGGAAGTGTGGCAGGGTTGGAGAGGTGGAATCCAACCTCGAACTTGTTGTTAGGGCACAAGGCAACAGTACAGCTACCCTGTACTCCACATATACAGAGGGTCAGGGCTATGGGTCCTGTGGTCCTTCCCCCTGCTGTGTCCTATGGGTCAACATACATATGATTGACTTGAAGCTAGCCCACTTCTAGGCTTAAGTGGGTCTTGTGTGGGCCAATCCACATCAGAGTGAATTTTCCCTGATAGACTGTTGCATGTGTATTTGGGGTGGGGGTAGGGTAACCCTGGGCTTGAGCTATTCTGGAAATTGTGTCCATTTTCATTCAGATACTGAGAATTGTTTTTAGTTTAATTTTTGTACTGTACTTTTACTTGAGGCTTATTAAATAAGCCACCCTTACTGATTTTAAAGTAAAAATGGACCGGCCCTCTTCATTGTTTACTTGTAGCAAAATTACATAGTCTTGTGGGGCAGTGCAAGGTGTCCCTATTGACCGACTTCACTGTGTGCAGGAGCAGAGAGAAACAATCTGAAAGTACTTGGTGCTATTCAAATATCATTTGTCATTTTTTTCTGGAAATAAGTACAAAGGGTTCTTACCATACGTTGCTTCAATGCACTTTCCATGGCAGAAAAAGACAAAGCAGCTTTAGATCATACTCTAAAGAGTAGAGGATCTACAAAAAGGATTCTGATCAGTGGGTTTTATAGGCAAGAGGACTTGTTTTAATAAAAAAAAAAGTGAATAGGTGTTTTTTTTTCCCCTCCAAAAACAAAGACCGTATTATAAATAAGAACGAAATGAGCAAAAATATAGAGTTGGGATTATTTGAACTTCGTTTAAGATTTCTAGACTATAAAGAGAAAATAGACTATAAAGCTAAAATAATAGTTGTGTATACTATAGCTTGATTTGGAGAGCTGCAGTTGCTCAGTACCTTTTTGAAATTAAGGCCATTACATGTTAAAATATCTTTTTTTTTTTTAATATAGAAGTGTGAGAATTAAGATATTGTGAGAAATTAAATTTTGTGTACTCACATGCTGCTCCAAATGGGTGGTGATATATAAAGTAGGAAAAAAGGTAACACTGCTGACCTCAAGATCAAGAAGTTGATGTGGTTATTCAGAGAGAAATCTAATACATACCATCCAGATAAACATACACAAGAGGGGATTTAACTGAAGCATAAAAATATTAAAGCTGTAGATAAAATCAATAAATGTACTTTCAACAAAACCTAGATGGGGGAGGACCAAGAGGCAAAAAAACGGAAGTTAAGCAGGGATGAAAAATTAATCACATCTGTTCTAAGAAAGCGCTTATTCACTGAGAGAATGATGAATGTTTGGGATGGCCTACAGGTCAAAGTTGCTGATGCAAGGACATAGGGGTCATTTTAGAAGCAATTAGATGTGGCTCTCCTGGGAGACAGTGAGGAAACTAAATGGTCTCTCTCTCATTCCAAGTGCTTACTGAATCAGGCAGACTTGCAGCACTGGATTTGCTGAAGTGCTGCTGTATTGAGTTATAGAATGCCAAAGTATCCTCTGTCCAAGAAATAATGTAGAGACCCAAAGTTACATGGGTTAAGAATTACAAAAAGTTGTGGTGGACAGAGGCTCCTAGAGCTAGAAAACGATGCATTTTCTGTCACTAAAATTAAAACATATCAATAGGCACAGCAATAAAGGCAATATGAGTGACTGAAAGTTTAATTAGGCTTCCATGATCAATGGTATAAAATTCCACTCCGAATCTCAGTATAATAGGCACCCTGAGCAGAGCTATTGGTTAGTAGACAGTTCCAAAAAACCCACAAAAAAACTGGTGTGGGGGGGGTTGGGGATGCGGGGAATAATTTTCAGTCACAATGAAACCTGAATTTTTTGGAATTTTCAGCAAATTGAGAAGTCGGGAGAATTCCAACTTCATTTGATCCAAAATGAAACACTTAAAAAAAAAAAACAAAAAAACCAGACATCTTTAACCTTTTATTTAAAAAGTAAAGGAAGTTTGGAAACTAAGGGCTTGATTTTTAAGGCAATTTCGGCATCATTGATAAAAATGTGGTGGTGCTACTGTCCCCTTATGTTCAATAGCCCAGTAGTTAGGACACTCACCTGGGATGTGGGACACCCAGGTTGGAATCCCTGCTCTGGAGTAGGACTTGAGCCCAGGACTACCACAGGGCAATGTGATTGCTCTAATGTAGGGACTCTCAACCTTTCCACACTGCTGTACCTCTTTCAAGAGTCCGATTTGTCTTGTGTACTCCCAAGTTTCACCTCACTTAAAAACTTACAAAATCAGACATAACGATACGAAGTGTCACAGCACACTGTCACTGAAAAATTGTTTACTTTTTCATTTTTACTATATAATATCAATGGAATATAAATATTGTACTTGTATTTCTGTGTATAGTAAACAGCGGTATAAACAAATAATTGTCTGAAATTTTAGTTTGTACTGACTTGGCTAGTGCTTTTTATGTAGCCTATTGTAAAACTAGGCAAATATCTAGATGAGTTGATGTACCCCCTAGAAGACATCTGAGTACCCCCCAGGTGTACATGTACCCCTGATTGAGAAGCACTTGCTGTAATCACTGGACTATTGAGTATAGGGGCACAGCAGTTCCTTTTTCTGTTTTGTGAATGATTCTTAAGTCCCCTTGTGAATCTTGCTTGAAAAATTGAAATGTTTCATTTTGAAAATGGATAAAATGGTTTATTTAGACATTTCCATTGAGTTTTTTCCTTTCTCTTCTCCTTCCCGCTTCCCCTGAGTGAAATAATTAGGCAAAATCAACAAATTCATGAAATATTTTTTTCAATATAAATCTGCTTTTCTTTTTCTTTTTTGCGGTGGTGAGTTTGAGCTGAAAATATTTTCCCAGCTGTAATCCTGAAGCAATGCTTAACAAAAGATGAGCAATGGTTCTTCATGGAGCTATGTCCAGGCTGCTGTGGTTTGGCCTTGTACAAGGAATTCTTGAAAGCACAGTCATATAATCATGTAAAGAACATGCAATGACACTTTATAACTACTTCCTGTCTTTGACAATACTTGTATATGATGGACAAATATTCACCATCCTGCTGAGGCCTAAGAAGAACTCCCGGAAAGACAATTGTTTTAACTTTGAGGCCATCTAACATAAATTTCACCAGTGACCCATCAACTGGTAAATTTGAAACAGCTGCTATTGCTAAGCTGTTTTGATTAGGAGGGTATTTGATACAACAAGATGAAGATCAAACAGTTCAGGTTTAGTCTGGCTAATTAAGAATCCAAAAGTTTGAATAATTATATAAATTTCTCTGAATTATCTGAAGTTTGGAGTCTAGCGTCACAAATATGTTACCCTTCCCCAGAACTGGCTTTTGTTCCTCCCACCCAGATAGTCTTCTTTCTTATGCCCCTCTGTGAATAGATCTTCCCTCACATTACTTTGCCTTGCTTTCTGGAATAGAGAGAAGTCTGATGGCCTTCTGGTTCCCCACTGTACCTTCATGGTGTGGCTAGGTGACAGTCTCTCCTCCTCCTTAAAAGGGGTGATTGGTAGATTCTTTGTTCCTCAAGTTAGGATGCCCTCAACTTCAGGGGGAATACTGATCTACTGGCTTGCCTTCTAGCACATGAAACCCTGAAAGGTTATTGCTGTCCTTTTTGTTGCTGCAGACGCTAGCCCTTCAGCACTATCTGAGATGAAATCGAAATTGTCTTGTTTCCAGAGTGTATTTAACAAGCTGTAGAATGAGCCAGAATGGTCTCCAACCCTTCCTGCTCTGACTGCTAAAGGATGCTGGAGTGGGCAGGTAACCTTTCCAGAAGGTGGGGATCTAGGGTTTAGGGGAGGGCATCTCCTGCAAGAGAACAAGAAGTGGAGCAGGTCAAGGTTCTCCATTCCACTGGGGATGAGGCCAGACACCCTCTTGGGTTGTGTGTACCTAACACCTCCCACTAGAAGACTATTTAAAGAAAAGTGGAAAGGGAGGCTAAGGATATAGGAGAAAAAGTTTTGAAAAATGTTTGGGCAACACCATCATTTTGGTAGCTTGATGTCTCAAAGGGCTGTTATTTATCACCCTCTTTTCATGTTAATGTAAGAACATTTCCACAGTCAAAATTCTGTTCACTTTTAATAAATATATATCAATAAAAGTTTCTTGGATGGGGGCAGGGAATCTTATTTTTCAAAATGGGTAATAGTTCACCCATCTCTAATTTAAAAGTTTGCTATTTCCAGTCATGCCCTCAACACCTTGGTTCCAGTCAGTCTGGAACTTCCATCGTTGTCACGAATATTCCTGTATGTGTTACAGTAACTTATAAGGAAGTGCTGTATAAAAAGGTTCATTAGAGCTGTAGTGGATAACAGATACTTACTGACCTGTGAGCAGCCTAAGTGCTGTTTGTTAACTGTTCTTTGCTTAGAAATATTTCTTTAAAACATACCCATTGCATTGCACCAAGTTACTGCAGGTCACATTTCATGGATAACCATGTGTATGCAGGCATAAAAGACTACATTCTAAATAATTGGTAGTCATTGTCTTTTCACACAGAGACCAGGCAAGCAAGTAATTAATTGCTAATAACACATTTTCTTGCTACCTAGGAAATGTTGGTATTCTTTACTCATGTCTTTTTAAAATATTCTATTTTATAAAAAAAAAAGACAGATCTGATCATTGTGTATATCAGATATACTGCTGAATCGAAATAAAACAGTAATTATTTTAGCCTTTGAGTGAGAATATAAAAAGCCACCGAACATTTCTACAGATTGAATGAAGGGTTCTTTTTTTTTCTTTTAGGGGAAAAAATGATTAGCAGCTCAGGATAACTTTTTATTTAGCTTTAATTTGATTTTTGGTATGTCTTGAAAATCTCTGAAGGAAGGGCTGGAATTTTCTGGGAACAAAATGTTCATTGGAGCTGACAGGTAAGAGAAGGCTTCTTGAATGCCAGCAGATTTAGGACTGTAGTTTTTGCAACATAGTTACTTTTCATGTTGATACAGATTTTTTTTTGAAAAGTGGTCTCCTATTTTGCACTTGTAAATAACTGAGGGTGCAAATTTTGTAAGCACAGTTGATTGTGAACTAAAATTCCAGCCCTGATCTCTTAATTACACTCAAGTCAGAAATCAAATGACACAATTAGCACCTGCAATAAGTTGTGTGGAAATACTGCAAACAATTATTTGTAGGTGCAAAATGGCAGCATAGGAAAGGCTTCTTAAAAAAATAAAAGCAACCCCCCCGCCCCCAACACTTCGATATTTACAAATCTTCAAAGTGGGGATATTTTTAATGTTTAACCTTACTCTAGAAGTTCAAAGTTACCAAGCTAAGTTTTAAAAATAAGATATTAGTTCTCTTTAAAATGCTTCAGCTTCTCTCATTGGTCTTGGAAGTTGCTGAATTATCTCATGTCCAGACATGGGTCCTGTCCCTGCAGGTTGAGAATCCACACTACTGGTGTGTGTATATATATATAATTGGTCCCTATCCCTTTAATATCTGAGTGGTATGCTGTGCAATCTGATTTAAAAAAAAACAAAACCTTGCTGATTCCCAAGTTTAAAGGGACTGACCACCTACTCTTGGAGGTCATTTGATCATTGCAACATTATTGATCTGATAAAGCATTCTTAATTAATCAGATGTCCAAAGCTGTTTAACAGACATTTTGTTTCTCCTGTGGAGTTAATAAACTAAGGCTATGTCTACATGATTAGCTAGGGGTGTGATTTCCCCCACTCGTGTACACATACATATGCTAGTTCTCATTCAGTACATATCCACCGCCTGAGCCAATGAGTATATATTCACCACGGGTTAGCTGTGCCTCTGCCTCTGCTTCTGCTACATGTGCTACTGTGGCTACACTCCTGATTATAGTTGCATTAGCTTGATGAGAGCTAGCACATGTATGTGAACACGAGCAGGGGAATCACACCCCTAGCTTGTAGCGTAAATGTCAAGCTAAACCTGGGTAAGATTAAAGTGATAATCAGGAGGGCAAAACAACTTGAATTAGCCTTAATGCTGATCTCCCTTCCCATCAAAAGCACCTCCCCTCCTTATACCAACCACACACCAAAGTAGTATGAAGCCACAGGGTTCTGCTATACTCATCAATAACTATATATAACCAGTAGGAACAATGGCAAGAATGCCTTCTGAACACGTTCAGCAAGCTGGGAGACTTCATCTCTTTTTCTCAGATGAAGTGGCCACAGTGATCCAGTCTAGACTGAATTACTGTAACTCAGTGTTGAGGGATTAAGGCAGTAGTAAGGCTGGTCAATAATTTTCTGTTCAACTTTTAGGACAGCATTTTCTTCCCCAGAAATTGTTTGCTTTCCTTGAAAGGTTCTGATTTTTTTATCATCCAAACAAAAAACCTTGAACACTATACATGTTTTTTGTTTTTGTTTTTTTTAATTTAAAAAAAATCAATTTGGGAAGTTTTTGGGACTTATTTTGATGGTCCAGATTTTCCACTGCAAGTTTCGATGACAGTTGGGTGTGGGGTTTTTTTTGTATTTTTGTTGAAATTTTGCACAAAAAATGTCCAGTTTTTCTACCAACTCTATGCTGAAGCAATGCTGAGACAGAAGCATTGTTCTGAAGCATCTGAAACTGTCCACTGTCAGATGGACCATTTCCTCTGACTCAGTGTGGCCATTCTTATATCTGCCTTCTCTTCAGGATGGACAGTTGTTGTGAGGATATCACTCCATGCTCACCACCTTCCTATGGCTCTCAATCCACTTTTGTTGCAACTTCAGGTCCTTATTCTTGTTTCTTAAAGCCATCTATGCCAGGACTGAGGTACATCAGTGACCACATCCTTATCCAAGACCCTCCAGGACATTTCTGTTCCAAGTGGGACAACAGTGCTAACTAAACTCACGATGAAGCATGTGAAAGTTGAGTCAAATTGTGGAGATTCCCAAGGACCATTCTGACACTTCCAACTCACTAGCGAATAACTTCCCAGATGTACTTTCTTCTCTCAAAATTGGCTCTGAGCTCAATCTTGCCAATATCTTTTAATACACTTGTGAGCAGTGCCTGGAATGGACCACACTGAGAATGGCACAGTCAGGGCAAGTAATCTCCAAAACTGGTGATTTATTCTATAATGAGAGTTGCCAAACCAGTAATAAAGAAGCTTCTGTAGCACCACATCAGTTAACCAGAAGCAGTCCCCTATTCCAGCATTTGGCTCCCATCCAGACATACAGGTCTAATATAGTGAGAGGTTACTGAAAACTCAATTCAGCATACCACTCCCACAGGCTGAGACATTTTCCCCACAGGTCAATATACACATTTCATGTCTTACCCAAATATCACGCTGTCAGCCAATCCTTAGTAAACTAACTAAAGATTTTCTTAATTAATGAAAAGTTATTGAATATTTAAGGAATAATATATATGTATGTGATTTTCAGTGTTCATAGATCAGGATCATAGGCATGATGGATTAGACTGCTGGCTTGCAGAAGTCTCTCTGGTAACTTCAGAAAAGTTGGAAGGGCTCAAAATACTCCTTTTAGTTGTAAATCCACAGTCCAGAGAATTACAGTAGGAATGAGGCAAAATGGAGATGTCTCAGGTGTCTTTTATATCCTCTGCCATGTTCATGGAAATTTACTACCCTAAACAAAGCCTCCAGCCCCTTTGTATGGAAAGTTACTAATAAAGATGACATTTGAGGGCATATGTCCATATCTCATGCCCTTACATGTTTTGCTGAATCCCAGGGGTGGCCATTGCCTCTGCTGTCTGAGGCATCCTCAGGAAGAGCTGTCTGGAGAGTTGATTCTTCTTAATGGCCCATCCAGCCTGAATAGTCCATTCACAATGGGTTGTTGAGACTGGATGTAAACTACCTTGTGGGGGTCACCCCAAGAACAAGCACATTTGAGATACAAATACATAGCCAGTATTCATAACTTCAGGTATAATAATATTCATGGATTTAACCAGGATAATCATACTTGACAAATTGTAACTTTTCCATTGACACTTTACATGCTATATTTTGTATAAGATTTGTTGCAATTGTATTAGACGTTACAATGATAAAAATGGTCATCTTCAATCATGCAGCATCACAACACCTCATTGGGAATGTCTAAGACAACCCATTTTGGACACTGAGAAGAAGCATTAAAGGAACTCACCTTTGTCTAAGTTTCAAATCTTCATGGCTTTTAAAGATTTTTTTTAGAGGTAGGGTCAGAATCAGGCATGTAAAGATTTAATCATATGCATGAAGTAGCTACTTTCTACATTTAAAAAAAACACTATGGAGAAGAATCAGCTTTCAGTTTACTGGGCTATGAACTAAAATGACAGCTAAATAAACGCAGTCAGAGAGAAAATCAAGAACTCCTATGAAATGGGCAGTTATTAGTTCTGTTGGGCAATGGGTCAAGCACAATTTTTCATGCCCCACAGTGGAACTGCAGCATAGGGGCAACAAATTCTGCAGCAAACACCACTAAACTCTGCAGAAATATTAATGTATTGTATCTCTACAATGTACCCTTCCTTCCCATCCCTAAACGTACACATAACTTTGGCTCATAGTTGAAAATACTAACTGCTATACACTTAATACATTACTATTTTCAGTAATGATTATTTTTTATTTCTCCCCTGCTGCCCACACCACTTGCATTCTCCAGATAGCACAGCTCTGTGGTTACAATGGTGTCTGAATAGTGTTAGAGAGAGGGTTGCCAATCCTCCAGGATTGACCTGGAGTCTCCAGGAATTAAAGATTGTCATGTGATGAAACCTCCAGGAATACATCCAATCAAAATTGGCAACCCTCGTTAGAATAGACTTCCCCTGTCACATTCATGCTAAGAAAGGAGGACACTTGTGGTCAGTTCAGAAGTTCCATCGTCTCAGTTCTACAGGCCTTGGCTGCTATTCTGTTCTCTAGGCACCCTAGCTGCACAGTATGCACTTCTCCCTCCCTCCACTCTGTGGCTATGAACTGGACTCTGGCTCCCTAACTCCCTTCCTGCCTAGTTCTCTAGAACACTGAAAGGATCATGCCATTTAATTCCTCTTGTAGGCAAAATTGCAGAGCAAGAAGCAGGTCTCAGTGGGGCAGGAAGACGAAAAGCAAAATGCCAGATGCTTGGCTGCAGCAAAATAAGGAATTCTGTAGCAAAAATGCTGTACTCTGAAAATCTTGGAACTATATCAAATTCCACTGGCACATAATGGTTTAGTCCTGAGTTAGATGATAGAGGAAGTTTGCAGCTTGCAGGTTCTTACAAACTCAGATGTACACAGGTTTATACTCATTTCATATTTGCTTGGGCTAGAAACTTAATTCAATTTTTAATAAAAGCTGAGATCCTGAAATAAAATTCTGCTTTAAACTCCATTGTCGTGGAATATGAGGGTAACACACAGTCACTTTGTCTTGCGTGTGTGCCTTTGAGCTTTTTATTTTTATTTTTTGTTTGAACAAGGGCAGGGAACCCTTAGCCATCTGTCTTTCCACAAGCCTTTCCAAGTTACCATTCACTGGTATTTTATGTGAAGATGTCAATAGTGGAGGGTCAAATGTAGTAAGAGGCATAGATGAGGAGCCTAAATCAGACACAGCTCAGATCCACTGCTGCAGATTAAAAATCCACTCTAGTGTGGGAAAGCAGAGAAGAGTGTGAGCTCTGTCGGCATCCAGCCAAGGAAGTAAATATTAATGCTTTTTAATGCGCTAAAATGTTTAATGTATAGAGGGGTAATCCCATAGATACTAAGCTAATCCGGATATTTGAGTCTGTGGATAGGTTGCATAGACTCAACAATGGTGTATGAATGTATTTTAAGATTAGGAACTGCATCCTTGCTTAGTGGGAATATCTAGTAGACCCAAAAGCTTTGCAGATCTCAGAGCAATTAACTGAGCAGCGGTATGATTGTTTAATTCAAACAAAAATAGTTTGAGCTATTAGTAAAAGATTCTGGTTATGAATAGAAAGAATTGGAAGCAAAAAAAAAAAATCAACCAAAAGGAGTCCAAATGGAAAAGATGAAAGGTTACAGTAGGAATTTTTGGAATGTTTCACTTCATGTGGAAATAAAATATGACCTTTTTATTATTGCTGTTGTAAAGGAAACAATATCCATTGGCTGTTTCAGCCTGAGTGTGATGACTTGCTCCACGGTTATTAGATCAGGGATTTCCTGTGTAACCTGAAGATTGTTTTCAACTTGCTACTGACCTGTGTAGAAATACAACCAGAGGATGACACGTGAATGCTCTAAATGGGGATTTGTTTGGACATTGATTGTATTTTTGAAGTGATCCTGCCGAGTACATTGAGGCGCACCATCAGGGGTCACCAGAACTCTGGACTGGTCTGTTAAGGAATTCTTCCAATAGTATCCTTTGCCTCTGTTGAATATTCCCCTATAGAAACCATACCTAATGACTATCCAATAATGGTGGCATTCATCCAAATCCAGTAGCGAATACAGCAAGGCTTGTCAAATAATGCTTTAAAAAAAATCAGGAGGAAGATTTGAATCGTTTAATGAGACTTTAGATTCCGTATGTAACAAAATTAAAGAGGTTTGATAGGGATTGATTTGCACAAGAGTTGCTAGAACTAGGACTAATAAAAAAAGTAGAGATCTCAGTTGCTTTTTTATTCCAGCATGACGAAGTTTTGGGAATACTAATTGCTTTCTGAATGCAAGTGTTTATTGTCTAACATATAAGGTGATGTATCATATGTAAACACGTGTTAAATATTTCTAAGCCTCCAAAATGGTTCTAGTCATAAACGATGATCTAGAGACACAAATATTACAGTGAAAGCAGCAAAGAATCCTGTGGCACCTTATAGACTAACAGACGTTTTGGAGCATGAGCTTTCGTGGGTGAATACCCACTTCGTCAGATGCATCTGTTGCATCTGATGAAGTGGGTATTCACCCACGAAAGCTCATGCTCCAAAACGTCTGTTAGTCTGTAAGGTGCCACAGGATTCTTTGCTGCTTTTACAGATCCAGTCTAACACGGCTACCCCTCTGATACTTGAAATATTACAGTGGTGACTTGTTGCTCTTCAAAGCAAACAGTGCCATTAATTGCAATGAATAGCAAAGGCCTGTGGTTTCCCCCCTTCCCCTGCCTCCAATGGATATTGACTGTTGGCTTCTAATACTTTGTCAAGTCTCTTAATGAACTTCTAGAAGGTGGTCAATACCTTAGTGGTAGGCACGGTATAAGAACTAGAATAGAAATCCTGTGACCTTTTGGCATGAGTGACATTTGGGCTCATTGTTCAACCAATACACACAATCCTGTAATCTCATATATAGAATAAATGAAAATCTATCTAAAGTTATGTGGAATTTTCTTTACTTGATTTTTTTTTATTCTTGAAAAAGATGGTCCTAGGGTGTTTTTAACCCTACAAATTGATTATTAAAGTACTTGTTGGGTAAAAGTGTATAATGTGGGCTGTGAAGATTCTTAACTCAGATGTTGAACAATGAATAATACAAGTGAAGTCAGGCCAATTTAGTTACTGGCTAAAACACCGTTAATAGATTTTTAGCCTCAATTTTATCCTGTCAGCGGACTTTGTATTTTTTCATACATTACTAAAATACTTTTACAGTACAAAGTTAACCTTTTTAACACAATATATTTGAGTTAGTCAATAAATGTTGCACAGATCAAATAACTTATTTTGTTGCCATTTTTGTATTTCACCATTTCACTGAGAAGTCCATAATATCTATTTCTAATTGAAATAAAGTTGTGTTTTTTTAATACCTAGGAGAGCCTGCTCTACTTTTTTACTAAAAGTTGCAACATAAACACAAAGTTTTGTACTCTATTAAATGATAGCAATTTATACTTCCAGTGTTAATGGGTGTTACTTGCAAACATCAGTGAAAGAAAACAGTTTAGGCACTTGATTTGTTTTTTGTGCAGCAGAACAAGATCATGCCTAGATAAGGAAAAATCAGATCCTGAAAAGACTGATGCATCTAAATAATTTTATAGCATATTTCTGAGCACCTTCCCCCTCTCCATGGGAATTTTATTTAAATAGGAACATGGGAATGCTCTGTTAGTAGTAGCATCAAATTTCAAACTATAGTTTGCATGAGTGCAATATTAATTTAGAAATGTGTTTAAGAGTAAAGATATCTGCAGTTTGTTTAAACCAGAAGCACAGGATCATTTTAACCCAGTTTACAGAGTTCCTTCTCAAACATGAGTTGGCAGGTATGATTTATTTAAGGCAATGAAGTTAGATTATTGAGTTGAACAATAACTGTTTTGAACTCTAGCCAAGCATTCAGAGAAAGTGACTGTATCTAATGAGGCTGGATAACTCACAGAGATGAATAATCCAAAAGCCTTGAGATGAAATTGAAACAGTTAAAAAATACAAAAACACACACAGCTCCTTTCCTACTTTTATTTTCTGAGTTTTGAGAAATGCACCTTATGAAGTCCCTAAAAGCTTTCTCTGAAATAATGCACCAAGAAGATGTGAATCTGTGTTACTAGCTGGAGCTTGTACAAAATATTGAAATGTGATCAGTAATTGGTTTTTTTAATTAACTTCTAGATGTTCTGATTTTCTAGTTTCCTTTTCTTCTCAAATGGTTACTTGCGTCTGAGTGCCAGTCACGCTATTTAGAGGGTTGTTGAAGTGACTTTGAAGGAGTATTTTATTACAACTGAATGATTATTCAATCTGAAGAGGAATCATTTATATATTACTGATCCTATTTTTTTTTCATTTTGCATACTGTGTGGCTGGGGCTGTATTGATATTGTTAGTGTTCAGCACAGGAACGAACAGAATATTAATGGAAATTCCATCCTCAGTTTATTACTTTTCTAAACATGCTTCTCAGGATTTTATTTAAAGCTTAGTAAAAAAATAAATAAGCTATTCCATTGTATGAAGCTTCAGCAAATGTGGGCCTGGAACTACAAATGCTTGTGCACCTGACTAATTCTACTGATGGGTGGCACTGCTGCCCCATTGATTTCACAGGGCGCCTCTCATGGGTTATGTTACTTATGTGTGTAAGTGCAGTGCCAGGTCCTATGATTGTTCTTGTTCATCAGTTTTAGTGAAATGTTGGATATTTGGGTACTTTTATACATTTACCAGAGTTGTTCCCCAAACTGTGAAATGTATAAAAATAAGAGCTGCTGATTTCAGCAGTTATTTCTAGATGAATATCTGCAGGGACAGTGTTTGGAGTAGGAACAATCCTTTAGAGGAGAGTGCTATTCAAAAAATTGAGCTATAGTGGGTAAATGTAAAACTTTAGGGTTTGTTCACTTTAAAATGAATGGTTGAGGGAGTTTTACAAATATATGTTCCAGTATGTGTGGTGGTGATGTAGAAAGTGTGGGTAAACCCTGTAGTTAACTTGAAGTGCCTATCACATCTGATTTCAAGTTGTTCTCCTGTCATTGGCTCAAATGCTGAATAGGGATCACTAATTTTCTGTGCTCAGCTTGAGGCCTGGTGTTTCATCAGTGCTATGCATCCATTGATTTCCACTGGAGTTGGGAGAATCCAGTATCACTAAAAATCAAACCCTAAGTATACGAAGTCTGGCATCCAAAAGTGATGGTTTATCAGATATATGTTATGAGGACCTTTCCCCTGACTTTAACTCATAGGGTTTTTTAAATTTTATTTCTAATCTAATTTCTGGTGGTCATACCAGAAGTACTTTCTCCTAACAGAGACCTCAGTGTTGCTATCTGATATGTTATGGTGTCTAACTAACATATTGTATCAGTGCAACTTCTTAGCTTATCACTATTGTATCTCATGAGACAGCATCTTGGAGTCACTATTACAAGTATTTTTAAAAATGCTTAATGATTCGTAACATTATTGATTGATTTCAGTTCATGTAAGGATATTAGCAATTTCTGTATCAGGTAAGTGTTGTAATAGAAGATACAGAACTTAGCTCCAAGTAGTTTCTACTAATATTCCAGTAATTTATTTTGTGTTGCAGAACTCTTTGAATTTTTTTCATTATGGAAATAATACTTAGCCTGAACATATTGCTTTACAAAGGAAGTGGGTAGCGTTGGTCTCATTTTACAAATGGGGAAACTGATGCACATAGAGAAGTGATTTGCCCTAAGCCAGTGGCCAAGGCAGGAGTAAAACCCAGATTTCCTGGGTCCCAGTCTATAGCTCTATTTACAAGGTCAGAGTGGTCGTCTTGGTGTTCACAATAGGATTTACTAAAATAGAATGAGCCCCAAATGTTTTCACTTCATCACCTTTTATATGAATTATAATCTGGGTTGGTAGCACTGTCAATTATTAAAGTGAGTTCCTCCCCACTTCCTGGGCCCAGCGGGGGGAAGGCACAGAGTACAAGAGAGACAAGCTCTCAGGTCAGGTGCTTTGACTTGAATGCAGTATGACCCACAGAAGCCCAGACCTGGGGTTACCAGGCAAGTCCTGCCCAGCCCCGGGCTGCAGCATGCTCAGTGCAGATGGAATATTTAGGGAATTTAGATGCTAAAATCTAAGAAATCTCTACTGAGCATGTGTAAACTTCAGTTTTTCAATGTCTTATAACCTGGCCAAATTTGCATGTTTTTTCACAAGGGCTTAGTCTACGCTACTCGTTTAAACTGATTTTAGCAGCGTTAAACGGATTTAACGCTGTACCCATCCACACTACGAGGCCCTTTATATCGATATAAAGGGCTCTTTAAATCGGTTTCTGTACTTCTCCCCGACGAGAGGAGTAGCACTAAAATCGGTAGTACCATATCGGATTAGGGTTAGTGTGGCCGCAAATCGACGGTATTGGCCTTCGGGCGTTATCCCACAGTGCACCACTGTGACTGCTCTGGACAGCAATCTCAGCTTGGATACAGTGGCCAGGTAAACAGGAAAAGCCCTGCGAAATTTTGATGTTCATTTCCTGTTTGCCCAGCATGGAGCTCTGATCAGCACAGGTGGCAATGCAGTCCCAAATTCAAAAAGAGCTCCAGCATGGACCACACGGGAGATACTGAATCTGATCGCTATATGGGGAAACAAATCTGTTCTATCAAAGCTCCATTACAGAAGACGAAATGCCAAAGCATTTGAAAAAAAAATCTGCAGGCTACACAGTGCTGCGTGACAAGCGTAACGGGAAGCCAGAGACTCAAATGGACGTTCGTGGAGGGAGGGAGGGGGTACTGAGGACTCCAGCTATCCCACAGTCCCCAGCAGTCTCCGAAAAGTATTTGCATTCTTGGCTGAGCTCCCAATGCCTGTAGGTTCAAACACATTGTCCGGCGTAGTTCAGGGAATAGCTCGTCAATTTACTCCCCCCCCCATGTGAAAGAAAAGGGAAAGAAATCGTTTCTTGACTTCTTTCAGTGTCACCCTATGTCTACTGAATGCTGGTGGTAGACGCGATGCTGCAGCAGTGAAGAGCAGTATCCGCTCCTCTCTGCACCGCAGTGGCAGACGGTGCAGTAGGACTGGTAACCATCCTTCTTATCAACCCGTGAGTGCTCCTGGCTGGCTTCAAGTGAGGCTGGCCGGGGCACCTGGGTGAAAATAGGAATGATTCTCGGTCATTCCCAGTAGATGGTACAGAACGGCTGGTAACCGTCTTCATCATAGCAACTGGGGGCTGAGCTCCATCAGCCCCCTCCCTTTCCTGTGTAAAGAAAAGATTCTGTCCTGCTTGGACTATCATAGCAGCGGCATGCTGGGCTCCTTTCCCGTGCACCGCTTAATGTCCTGCCTGGACTGTCATAGCAGTGGGAGGCTGCCTCTCCCTCATTTTATCTCACTAACAAGTCACTGTTTCTTATTCCTGCATTCTTTATAACTTCATGACACAAATGGGGGGGATACTGCCACGATAGCCCAGGAAGGTTTGGGGAGGAGGGAAGCTACGGGTGGGGTTGTTGCAGAGGCACCCCCTAGAATGGCACGTAGCTCATCATTTCTGCTGGAGCTGACACGGAGCAGCTGTGCTCTCTGATACACTGCTTCTCTAGTACATTTACCCCATATTCTAGGCAGGACTGACTCTCTATTTTTAGAAACCAGGAAGGAGGGATTGACTCCGGGAGTCATTCCCAGTTTTGCCTTTGCGCCCCCGGCTGATCTCAGCCAGGGGCACCCATGATAGCAGCAGACAGTACAGAATGACAGATAACCGTCATCTCATTGCCAAATTACGCTGGCAGCAGACGGTACAGAACAACTGGTAACCATCTCTGCTATCATGCAAAAGCAAGTGAATGCTGCTGTGTAGCGCTGGAGTATCGCCTCTGTCCGCGGCATCCAGTACACGTACGGTGACTGTAAAAAAAAAAAAAATGCTGAACGGGCTCCATGGTTGCCGTGCTATGGCATCTGCCAGGGCAATCCAGGGAAAAAAGGCGCGAAATGATTGTCTGTCTGCCATTGCTTTCCCGGCTCTCAACTCAGAATTCTAAGGGGCGGGGGAGACTGCAGGAACTATGGGATAGCTACGGAATAGCTACCCACAGTGCAACGCTCTGGAAATCGACCCTAGCCTCGAACCATGGACGCACACCGCTGAATTAATGTGCTTAGTGTGGCCGCATGCACTCAACTTTATACAATCTGTTTTATAAAACCGGTTTATGTAAAATTGGAATAATCCTGTAGTGTAGACGTACCCAAGGATAGCAAAAGGCACATCCCTGACACAAAGGCTACTCTGCCAAATTTTAAGTTGCTACTCCAAAGCTTAGGGGCACTAGAGCAGTACAAAGAAAAGTTTGCCATTGTTCTCTAACAAGGGACATACAATGTATTTTTCTCTAGCCTCATTCTCAGAAATGACTGAACTGACTTGGCGGAAATTTATTTGCATGATCAGGCTGAGGCAGACACCCCAATGGTCAAAGTTTGGCAAAGTTATAAGCAACAGAAAACAGAGCCTTATAAAATGAAGTGCTAACAGCCTTGCATATATAATAAAATAATTAATACTCTCTCAAGAGACAGAGTGTGAGGGAAGGTAAAAACTGCTGAGTGGGGTACATTTCCTTCTTTTGCTTCAGTTTCCATGGAAAGGCCGTGGGCAGTTCTAATTGCCTCCCCAGGCTGACAGGTTGTGGCAGGGGAAGGGACCACAAAGCCTCTTGGTCTTGACAGTGGCAAATGACTGGGGAGTGGGGGCTACAGCTGTGAGACACACACAATGCACATCTAGGGCTTAGTCTCAGTCTAAGGACTTGTCCACCCTGTGCCACAGTGCAGGCTATGGAGATGTTGGTAGCATTGTGCTCTAATTGTGAATGCCCTCTGTGGATGCTGCTGGCATGACCCAAAAGGTACCAGTTTGTGTTAGTGTAGTCCTCTTTCAAACAGAATTGTGTTAATGTAAACTAGGTACCTTTTTGTTCATGCCAGTGCAGTTAGAATGCAGCATTTTAGTACATTCTGTAATTCACCTCCCGTAGTCTGCACTGTGCAGACATAGCCTAAATATGTTAAAATGAGACATTTGTACTTATAGCTTACATGTCTCAGCTCAGAATGTTGATCAGTCAGGATATTCCTCATAGGCACAAAGTTGTTAGGTGAAGGCACACCAAGATCTCAAATACCTATCAGTGATGTGCTAAATTAAATGTTTCAAATGGGATCTGTTGGAATTATTTTCCTTTTTCTTTGATTTGTGAGAGCAGGAATTTCCCAAGGCCCTGTCATATAAACTGACCTTACCTGAAGGATATTAGAGTGTATCAGTCAGCACACCAGGTCTTTAGACTTGTATTATAATATAACTGTTGGCATTATTCTGAACTGCATTTCTGTGGTGATCTTTTTGGGATGTGGGAAGAAGGAGACAACTAAACAACCACTACCCACAGAAAACCAACCCCAATCTCAGTGCCTTTTAATTGACAGCTGGGAAAGTTATCAAGCTTTCAGGGTATGTGGATCTTTGTATGATTTAACTCTGAGAAGATTATGTTACTGAGAGGACATGAGAAGATAATGAAACAGTCGCTGAAGCAAACCCAATGTAATATTTGCTTCCTTTGCAAACTAACAAAGAACCACAATTTCTTGAAGGTGTGAGGTTATAAGACTATTCATGGGCATTTTAGGAAACTGCTTTATTTTTAAAAAGTAAAATGCAAAAATAATCCCATGTTTTGGAAAAACGCAGCTTGTTGGCAGAATGAGCTTGCAGTTGTGCTAGGGGGTCCTATAAAGGGCTATTTCTTTGGAGCAGGATCACCATGTAATGTTGCATGCCACATGTTTATGGAAATATGTTTGAGTTTAAATATAATGTAACTAGAATATGCCTTATGCAAAAGGGCTATTGTAAGGTATCATTACAAAGTGTATAATCTACTGAGTGTGTTTTATCCTATATGTATGTATCATTCTTATATCTAAAACTAGAAATATGAAGTTAACTCTGAGGTCCTATTGTAAATTATGCAAACTGTAGGCCATCAATAAGGGCTTGAAATCTTAATGGCTCCCATTAACCAGAACAATTGGTTGTAAATGGCTCTGTTCACTTACAAACCATCCTGGATATGTGCAGGCCAACCCTGAAAGAATGGAGAATGAGGTTTTACCGTGACATGTGATCATGTCACCAGGTACTGGAATCCATCTTAAACTGGGGGCTTTTCCATTGAGAAGGAAGGGTGAGAACCTAGAGAGAGAAAAAGGATTCCTGCCTTGTGCCAAAGCTATAAAAGGGAGTGGAACAAAACAAAGGGGGCTGTAGTCATAAGAAATCCCCTAGTTACCACCTGAGCTGGAACAAGGACTGTACCAGGGAAAGGAATGGGTCCCGACTAAGAAGGAGTCTAGTCTGTGAAAGAAGCTTATTGGAATATCTCTGAGGGTGAGATTTACCTGTATTCAGTTTTTTAAATGTATTAGGCTTAGACTTGCATGTTTTGTTTTATTTTGCTTGGTAACTTACTTTCTGTCTGTTATTACTTGGAACCACTTAAATTTATTATTGAACCCAGAGTAAGTGATTAATACTTGGGGGAGCAAACAACTGTACATATCTCTCTATCAGTGTTATAGAGGGCGGACAATTTGAGTTTACCCGGTATAAGCTTTTTACAGAGCAAAATGGATTTATTTGGGGTTTGGATCCCATTGGGAACTAGGTGTCTGGGTGCTGGAGATAGGTGGCCTGCTGAATGGTTTTCAGTTAAAGCTGCAGCTTTGGGGACATGGTTCCAGACCCTGGGTCTGTGTTGTGGCAGGCTTGCATGTATGGCTCAACAAGGCAGGGTTCTGGAGTCCCAAACTGACAGGGAAAACGGGGGCAGGGGTAGTTTCAGTGTGTCAGGTGGCAGTCCCAAAGGGAGTCTCTGTGACCGAACCCATCACACACAACACATCTGTTTTGGTGGTGTTCAAACCAAAACTGATTTATTTTTTTGTTCTATTGGATACTAAATTCTGTATAAGCAATGGAGTAAATTTTCAACACAGGGAATTAGGTATGTAGCCATTAGCTTCTATTAATAATAATAAAAGAGGCAACATGCCTAGTTCTCCATGCACCATACTGAAATGTATTCTTCTATCTCTAATTCCTTAGGAAATTAAGAAGTCATTGCAGTGCTGGGTTACTATGCATTCTAGGGGTGAAATACACTAGCTTGTTGATCTTTCGTCATCTCTCCCCAAGTGGCAAGAATATTTGTCAGCATTTCATTTTAAATGAGGAAGCTTGTGTTCATAATGAAGGAATATATATTCGAGAATAGTCACCACATATCTAAATCTATTGCTCTGATACTCTTCCTCCCTGACTGAGTCAATCCTAGTTTATTGAAGACTGTTATAATAATCTTTACTGAGCATGGATTTATATTCTGGGACTGTCAGAAATATTTGGATTGGAATCAACATCTAATTCAGGGCTTCTAGTCTAACATCTTCTTGCATTTGATCAAGCTTGATTTAATTATTTGAACACCTTCCCTGGCTATTTCCATTGGTGACAATTTCACAGACTCTCTTAGGAGCTGGTTCCAGTATCTAATTATTCCCATGTAGTTATAGTGTAGTTATAGTTCTAGTGTTGCACTTTTTTTTTTACAGTATTTAACTTGGTGTCCTGTCACATTGACTAATGAGAATAATTGAGCCCTCTTCTTTTTAGAATATCTCTTTATGTAGCTGTGGATATCACATCTTCCATCAGTTTTCTTCGTTAGATGTGAAATGCTCATTCATTATAGATCTTATTTTCTAAATCTCTTATTGTGTTTGTTGTTTTCCTCTGAGGTCTCCAATTTTTCCCTCTGCATTTTTGTTTAAAAAGATGAACTACCCAACATTGAATGCAGTGCTCCATCTGAGCTCTAACCAGCACAGAGTTCAGTAATTTGCTCATTTGTTTACACGTGATTTTCCTAGAGCTTTATCCCACTGTAATATTTACCATTTTTGCAAAAACATGGCATTGTTTGCACTCATTTAATTTTTAATCCATTTTAACACCCCATCCTTCTCTGAGAGGCTATTGCCTAGCCTGCATTTCCATTCCTTGTCTGTGCATTCGATTCTTCCTACCTACATGGATCATTTTACATTTGTCTGTATCAAATCTTATTTTATTGATCTTACTACATTTCTCCATTGTATTACACTTTAATTTAATACTTGCCTCAAAAGTGTTTGCTTTCCCTCTCATTTTCAGACTATATCATTCACAGATGTGATTAGTAGCTGCTCACACAACCTACCTCATTATTCATGAAAATATTGAGCTGTGGATCCTGTGTAACATTAGAAGATAGTGTTGAGGGGAGTAACCCTGTTTGGTTTTTGTAGTTAATTATTTATATGGCATCCAAAAGCGAACAGAACTTTAAACATATGAAAAGGCAAGTCCCTGCTCCAAAAGTGCTTACCATCTAGTTGGCTCTATCAATATAATCGTGGTGTTTCCTTATGAGAATGTCCTTGTGGAGTCGTATCAAATACCAAATTTTCTGTTTGGGTCTAGAGTGGAAACAGGCTGAACACAATGCAGAAGCAGTGCTGTAGTAGGCAGAGTGTACAGGGCTCCAGAAATCTGGATTACTTTCACAGCTGCCCAGATACTTCATTGGTTTCCTCTCTAGTTTGCTGTGTTTGGTGGTGGTGGTGGTCTGGTGCTAATCACAGATTCTACTTTCTCTGTCATGAAAGACCTCATGAAATCTCCTTTCACTTTAAAAACTATGGGAAGAAATCTCTCAGAATTGTTTTTGTTGTCCCTGCCCAGTCATCTTGCTAGGGGAAGAGGCTCACTCCCATGCCTGGCAGAACCAGAGGGGTGTAAGGAAGATAAATTCATACAACAGATCCTGGGTGAAGTCCTGGCCCTTTTGACTTCAGTGGGACCTGTGTTCCTGCAGGGAGAGATTTTCAAAAGCACCAAGGAGAGTCAGGTACCTAAACCCCATTCCCAAGGTAATGGGAACTGGGTGTCTAACTCACCTTTGTGCCTCTGAAAACATCCTGCCCAGCCCCCTCAGTATACTCTGCTTCCCTCCTCATTTTGGCTTGCTGGCAGTATCATTTCTTTGGGGCCCATGCTAACAAGGATTCCACTGGCTGTGGTGGTTATCAGGATCCCAGCTTGGGAGAAGAGAGGTGGGAAGTGAGGTACTTGAAAAAGTTGTATTATGTTTTCCAGGTGAAATGTATAGAGCTAGAGAGGGCACAATATGTTTTCTCTTCCCCCTACTCCCATACCTACAAGCCAGTACCTACCTTTGAATGGCAAGGACTGTCCAGGCTGAGGGTGGATGGAGACATGGAGGTGACTGAGCTCCCCTTCCTCAGGTATGGTAGGTGTGTGTGTGAGAGAGAAGGATACTGCCATTGGTAGATCTGGGAAGAAACAATCTAGTATCATATTATTTTGAGATATCTGAAGTTTGGAGGGTAAAAGCATGCCCATGTGCAGGGGAAAACCTGTGAACTTAAAGTTGTGGGATTTTGAGAGTTCCTGGGACCCTTCAATGCTATTTTCAGGGTCCATGTTCAAAATAGCAGCACTGCTCGGGAGTCATGTTTTTGCCTCTGTCCCTGGCACTGTTCTTACCTGCAAGCATAGTGGAGCTCCATGGAGCAGTTTACAGCATTAACTCTCATAGGAATTGTGCTGTGGGATATTTTCCTGCAGAGTTGCTTTCCCACAGTGCAGCCATATAAACATGCAAACAGGAGTATTTGCACAAGTTTACGCTAGTCACAATGAAAGACCATGCCACCTATTTTACAAAGTTTTTTTTAAGTCATCTAATTGTCAAGCAGAAACAATAACATAATTTGTGATTGATCACACAAATAATAGTAAATGGAAAAATATAGTAATTGAAGTGAATAGTTTGCAATTAGCCCCAGGCTGAAATACATTCACATAAAGTGCTCATGATGAAACAATGAATAAACTCATACAGTAGTCTGTTCACAGATAATTTAACTGAAAAGGACTAAATTCTGCAAGTAAACTATTTACTACAAATGTTTTGCCCAGCTCCAGTAAAAAGTAAGCATCTAATGGTCTCTAGCATTTTTTGGTAGGAGTATGCTGATTATATTATGTGTATGAATTTTTGGTTGGTTTATTCATACTAATTTTTTCCTTTGTTTAAATTTAGAGCCAAACCCTTAAAGAAATAGAAACCACACAGTTACTTTTACATATTAATATAATCAGATTTACCTAGACAAAATAAAATCTTGCTTAGTCTGTATGATCTCTACATCTCTCCTTCCTTATACCTGAAGGTATCAGACAGAGTTCAGTTGAGTAGTAAATTTTGGGCAGGGACTATATTTTTGTTCTGGGTTTGCACAGCACCTAGCACAATGGGGTTGTGCCATATAAATAATAGTATGCTCCCCAAAACCAGACACTGGGCAGGAACAGTGATTTTGTTCTAAAGTGGTTTCAACAGGTCTGCTCGTAGAATTTGATATGACTTAATTTGGTTATATTTCTATGGCTTACACACTCTCCATTCAGTTCTTTTGTGGGCTCTAATAAGAGCAATCCACAAGGGGAAGTGGCAGTACATTTGCAAACTATATTTTGTGGTAGAATTTTTTTTTAAAGTCACACATTTAAGTCAAAAACTTAATGAGTAATGTACCATGATAAAAAATGTTTTTGTCTCTCTTAATTTAACAAAGCAATAGGTTTAGTAAATCCCCATAGAATATAATCCTTACTGTCAAAAAGGGACCATATTTATAATAGCTAATAGCTCAGGTAAACCATATTGGGTTTACCACTCTTTCACCATTGGAACTAGTCTCTCCATCTTCTAAGTTGAACTTTAATTCTTGTTTAAGACCTTTTTAACCAATATCTAGTAAAGAAATCATAGCAAGCAGATAAGCTCTTTCCTTAGGCTCGCATATTTTACTGTTTATGAACCTGAAAATCATTATGCTTTCTTAGTTATTTTGTGTGTGTGTTTGTATGT
Organism: Gopherus evgoodei; assembly: GCF_007399415.2. NCBI lineage: Eukaryota > Metazoa > Chordata > Testudines > Testudinidae > Gopherus > Gopherus evgoodei. Next base: position 33,418,799 of record NC_044327.1, read on the forward strand.
ATAATATTTTTAGTGTGGGTTTTTTCTGTGTGCGCGCGGACTGGATGCCTAGTCCTCCTTCCATTGACTAGGAGACAAACTTCCTATTTATTTCAATATGACCTAGATTTTGTTTGTTGATTTCACAATACAAACCATACAACCTATTTGGCAGGTGCTAAAATATTGTTTTCCCACATGAGGGCATTAGAGTTGTTCTAACAAGCTGTTAGAGTCACCAGGTTGAGTTATTTAACTTCATCTCTTATAGAAACAATGGGAGGTATAAACACATGGATAGACACCCTTACATTCTGAATTTTACAGTTGGAGAGAAGCTTATTTATTTTCCATTTTAATATAAAGATTTTTATGAAGGCTGTGGTTTTTGGTTTTTGTTCCTTTTTTAATTGAAATGGTCTTGAATGTGAAGGGCAGCACCCCCCTCCTCCTGCCCCCCAAAAAGGCACAATAGGACAATTCCAGCTAATCTTGCTCACATAAGTGGATTTTGAGAGGGTCTGAACCAGAGTTTTAAATTCGGGGTGGGGAGGGGATTTGGACATTTTACCAAAGTTCTCACCTGGTACAAACTTCTGTGTTCCTATAACTTACTGATTAACTTTCCCTAGTAATGGACTAAGCCTAAATTCCAGATTCAAAAATCTTCTACTCCTGCCCCCATGAAACTATGGTAAGTTTATATAGGTGCTTTTTAACTTGGAGGCATCTATATTTTAGAGATGTGGTTGCTTACTACAGGGAAAACTAAACCTATTTTTAGCCATGGGAATTATTACATTTTACAACACTTAATGAATCATCCAAAATTGTGATACAAATAAAATTAACCTAAATCTCCAAAAGCAGCTCACTTTGTTAAAAAGCATGGCATTTACTAGCAGATTTAATTTTCAGAGTTGTGCAGAGGACAGAAATTTGGTGTCATGAAAAATGTTGAGACATGGAAATATTGTATTGGTTCCATGACAAGGTCAGGCCAGATGGCTACAGGAGAGTAATAGAAGGCAGATTAATTAGCCCCAGGTTAAGTAGGTCCCCTTTCCCTGGGTAAGGTAACAGGGAAGGTTCCAGAACAATCAGGAACTTTCTGGAAACAATTAAGGCAGACAGGCTGATTAGAACACCTGCAGCCAATCAGAAGCTGAATCAATTAAGGCAGGCTTATCAGGGCACTTGGGTTTAAAAAGGTGCGCGTGTGAGGAGCTGGGAGCAAGAGGCACAAGGAGCTGAGAGTGAGAGGGTGTGCTGCTGGAGGACTGAGAAGTACAAGTGTTATCAGACACCAGGAGGAAGGTCCTATGGTGAGAATAAAGAAGGTGTTTGGAGGAGGCCATGGGGAAGTAGCCCAGGAAGTTGTAGCTGTCATGCAGCTGTTACAGGAGGCACTATAGACAGCTGCAATCCACAGGGCCCTGGGCTGGAACCTGGCATAGAGGGCGGGCCTGGGTTCCTCCCAAACCTTCCAACTCCTGATCAGACACAGGCGGAATTGACCCGGACTGTGGGTTCCACCAGAGGGGAAGATCTCTAAGGCGAGCATTTCCGCCAATAAGCGCAGGACCCACCAAGGTAGAGGTAAACCCATACATTTTGAAATTATTCATAAAAGATTTTTAAAAACAGTTTGAGTGGTTTTTCAATCTGAAAATGTCAAAATGGGACATTTCAATATGGTGAGAACCTTTCCCTAGTTTTTTCTCCTAAACGAAATATCAAAATCAACATAATTTCATGAAATGTTTTTGATGGAACTGTGTACTTCAATGGAAAATGTTTCCAGATAGATTTTGTCACCAGTTCTATTCATTTTGAATTTTGGTTGGGAGGGGTGGATAGGAGGAAGACTGAGAAGGCATTTTTATCAAATTTCTCCTTCTATATAGTTTCAAATGAGTTACATTCCTCAGTTTTTATATGTAAAGGAAAATCCTTTGATTCATTTCTGAATTCTGGTGACAATGCTTCTAAAAATTCTCCTTTGTTCTTGATTCATTGCTAGTTTCAAGCACTCAGCAGCTGACCTCCCACTATCAATTGATCTCCTCACTAAACATTCCCTGCTATGATGACCTGCCACCATGCCTTCCATGAAAATTTTCTTGAGGTTATTTTCATTTCTCTGCCTGATGTGACCAAAGCTCTGAGTTTGTCTTTTAAGTTCCAATAAGAGTCTGATTCTCTCCAATAATATTACTAACATAAGTTTCATAGTCGTTTCAATACAGGATATATGCAAGAATCTTTGCAAGCAGCACATCTCAAAGGCTTCAATATCTGGGAGATGCTCTGATAGTTACTCCATCCTGTTATATTCCCTTTCTTTGGTAAGGGCAGAAAGAGTCCTTTCATCTAATCATTCGGTCAATTGCTAGTTGTCCATACATCACTGCCAATTTTCCACAAGATTAATTCTGTGGTCACCAATTGATTTTAGCAATTCTGCTGGTATATTATCTACCCGGATGCTTTACCAGCGTTCATAATAGTATGCACCACTTCCTCTTATAGGATTAAGTGCTCAGCTCCATATTCCCCTTTCTGTCTTTCTGAGTTGTAAGTGGCTCTGATGAGGAATTCATACTGGGGGTACGTCTAGACTACCCGCCGATACGGCGGGTAGCGATCAATTTCTCAGGGATCAGTCTATCGCGTCTCATCTAGACGTGATAGATCGATCGCTCCCGTCGATTCCAGAACTCCTCCAGCGTGAACAGCAATAGCAGAGTCGACAGGGGGAACTGCGGACGTCAATCACGCGCCATGAGGACAAGAGGTAAATCAATCTAAGATACTTCAGCTACACTATTCATGTAGCTGAAGTTGCATATCTTAGATCGATTCCCCATCCCCCCAGTGTAGACCAGCTCTCGCACTGCAGTCTCTCTATCTGAGCTTGATATCATCACCTTCAGTGAAGACTTTACTATCATGATCTTTTATTACGCTGAGTTGGTGGGAAAACTTTTTAGTAAGAAGTCTGACCACTGTGAACATGCCTTTTGTATTATTATTCTCTTTATAATTCTCAAGTTCCTTACATTTTGTCTTGATGTATTTGTCTTGTCGTGTCTCATCTGCCTTTGAATCTGCCTGCTCAGTTCCTTGTATTCCTTCCTATGGTCTTCAACCTCCAAGTCACTCTTTTACTCTGTTTTAGTTTCTTGCCAACAGAAACACCTTGGATTGATTGGATATACAAAGCACATACTTTATCTCCTTGGATCAGATAAATGCAACCCAATTTCCTGTCACTTTTCCAGACCCTGGGTAGTATGCCTCATACCCATGCATCATCATGAAATGTCTCCTACTATTCCATCACATCTTTCCAATTCTTTGGTCACAATGGCTAGCTTCCCTTTGTAATACTCCTGACTTTACACATTGCTACTCTGATGACTCATTTATGAAGGTTCAGGTCACTTTTTTCCTTGGTGTAAACATCAGGCACTATGCTTACTGAAGGATTTGATACACTACCATCATAATGTTAGTGGCACAGTACTCTTAATGGCTGGAACGCTCTCCCCAGTACAATGTATTGTGCCTTTTGGACTGAGGATCTAATATCTGGCGCTACATGTTGATCACGTTGCCTTTCTTCGGTCATCATAGTTCTCATGAGAGAAAATAGAGAGCCTGGTTTCCGGCTGCTTTCCTTCTGGTTTGGGTGAGCTGTTGGTTAAATCATGGTTTAACTCTTCTGCCTTTCAATGGCATCTCCTCCTGTGAGAGTCCAACTACTCTCCCTGGATGTGTATCCACTGAAATGTCTTGGCACATCCTGAGGATTCAGCCAATCACAGCTGGTACCATCTACTGCCATTACAGTAGCAGGCTACAGTACAGCCTCTCTAGCTGAGGGCTTATTGTTAACATTTTTTAAAGGTTACCAAAAATGTTAAATTTACAAGAATAAAGTCAAATGATGGGGATATGGAGCTTGAGCAATAGCAGGGACATCTGTATGTAGAAGCTGGGCGTAGATGTGAATTGTGGGTAGTCTTATTACTATTACATGTCTGTATACCTTAGTGAGATTTTAGTGTGGTAATGGATAGCTCCAGTGCACATGTATCCAGTGGTACCACATTTTGAAGTCTTTGTTCTCTATCACTGGTTTAAAAGGAAGAAAATAGGTTGGTGGATCCGCACAACCTCTCCTTCACAGATCCTATAGGAAGCACATTTGTAGTGAATGTAGTTTTGAGACGGAACACAAGGACAAGAGGTAAAATAAAATTGCCACCCAGAGAGCATACTTAAAAACTGTCAGTTTGCCAATATATTCATGTAAAAGTAATTTATGATAGCCAATTTTCCCCCTCCCCCAATTGTAAGAGCTGTGAGAAATTATAGTAAGAGGATAATTTCAGCACAACTATTCCAGAATGCAAGATAATCCCTGCCACCTCTACTGGTTTCAGGTCCCTTCCATAGGTCAAGTTGTCATGGCCTTCCTGGTTTTAAATATTCTTCATGGATCTATTTCACTCAGTATCTCTGACTTTATAGTCCATCTAGCCTTTTGCCTGCTCAATCTGTTCCTTCATTCTAGGCATCCAGACTCTGTTGCTGACACTCTTTCTACAGTCCCATTAATATAAAAAGTAATTGTATAAAAAGGGTCCTTCAAGCAGACACCTCCAGGTTCAATGAGAACAAAGCTCTAAATGTGCATTTTTTTGGGAACACTCTCTAATTTCAAGGCATCTGTAGATTGTCAACTACCCTGCAAAATACCCTGCTTGTGACAGCTTTTCATTTTTAATGAAGAATAAAAATGAAACTATTGTTAAGCCAAAATTTTAAAAGGGTAAACGGAATGACCTGGGTAATTATAGGCCTGTCAGCCTGATATCGATCCCAAGCAAAATAATGGAACAGCTGATAGGGGATTCAATTGAGAAAGAAAGAATTAAAGGAGGGTAATATAATTAATGTAAATCAACATGGGGTTCCAGAAAATAGACTAACTTGATATCTTTTTTTAATGTGATTGCAAATTGGGTTGATAAAGGTGAAAGTGCCGAAGTAATATTTTTAGACTTCTAAAAGGCATTTGAGTTGGTACCAAGTGAGATTTTGATCACAAAACTAGAATGATATAAACTCAGCATGCGACACATTTAAAAGGAATAAAAAAACTGGCCGACAAATCTCAAAATATAATTGTAAATGGAGAATCGTCATCAAACAGGTGTTTCTAGTGGTGTCCCACTAGGTTTTTGGCTTTATGCTATTTAATATTTTTATCATTGGGCTGGAAGAAAATATAAAATCATTACTCATCAAATCTGTGGATGATATTAAGCTTGGAGTGGTAAGTAGTGAAGAGGATAGGTTATAGATATCAAGCAATCCAGTAAATTGGTCTCAGGCAGGCAATATGTGTTTCTGTATGGCCGAAATGCAATGTTTTACATCTAAGAACCAAGAATTCTAGCCACACTTACAGGCTGGGGAACTCTATCTTGTGGAAAATAGTGACTCTGAAAAAGCCTTTGATAGTCACCGAGGATAATCAGCTGAACACGATGACCTTGTGCATCACTGTGGCGAACATGATCCTTGGATGTATGAACAGGAATCTTGAGTAGGAGTAGAGGTTTTATTATCTTTTGTATTTGGCATCAGTGGAACTGCTATTGAAATACTGAATCCAGTTCTGATGTAAACAATTCAAGAAGAATGTTGTTGAGAAATAAAGAGTGATTAAAAAATTGGAAAACTGACTCAAGAAGCTCAGTTGATTCAGCTTATCAAAAAGAAGATTAAGGAGCAATTTAATAACAGTCTAGAAGTGCTTACATGAGAAACAGAAATTTGATGATTTCTCTTCAATCTGGCAGACAAAAATATAACAAGATCCAATGGTTGGAAGTTGAAGCTAGACAAATTTAGACTAGAAATAAGACACAAATCATGACGAGCAAAGGAAGACTATATCAAGTTCTGTGATGGATTATACACAAGCGTTTAAATCAAAATTAGATGCTTTTCTAAAAGACATGCTGTAGTGGGGCGGCTGCCCCACTCCTGAGGAACAGGGATTAAAAGCAGCCCTGGAGCAGCTGTGAAGAAAGCCTCTGATGATTGGGGAACCAGCCATAGATGCGACCACGCCCCAATCAGGGCCCAGCTGGCCCTTATAAGAGGGCAGTGGGCCAGGAGCACACAGAGACTCTCCCTCTAGCTCTTGAGGGAGATGGGCCTGACTGCTAGGAGCTAACCAGGGTACGGAGACTGGAGCAGGGCTGGGGGAAGGCCAGAGGAGCTGGGGAACTCTGGCCTAGAAACCCCCCAGGCTGCAGGGCTTGTTAAAGGCCAGAAAGGGTACTGGGGTTGTAGAGGGGCAGCCCAAGGGTAGGCAGAGGCAGCAGGTCCAAATGCCCCTTGCCAGTAATGAGTGGCACTTACACTGCAGTCTACCCCAGGGAATGGGGGCTAGGTGATGACTGGCAGTGGCCATAGACTGAGGTGACGTGGGAATAGAGGATGGGGGTTCCCTGGGGAGGGGAGACCCAGATCTGGGGGGGTACTGCCAGAGGGCAGCGCCCTGGCCTGAAAGGGGCACCAAGGTCCATGAGGGACTCGGGCCCAGCGGCAAGCGGGACATCGGCCTGAGGAGGGCGCTCCAGAGGCTGGAAACATTAATTCCCTGGATGACCAGCAGGAGGTGCTGTGCCAGGGAGTTGCCGTCCTGTTACACATGCCTTACTTCAAACAAATTAATTTAGGGATGTTCCATGGCCTATGTTATGCAGGAGGTCAGATTTATAATCATGGTGGTTCCTTCTTGTTTTTCAGTCTATAAATCTGTTAATTAAAAGGGTGTTGCTTGCTCAGCCTGCCTCCAACACACAAACTATTTCATTCTGCTGCAGGGAATTGTGATGTCCTGTCCTTTTAAAGGTTTGAGCTCTTCCTCTCTCCCTTCCTCCCTGAAAAGCCTTACTTTCATGTTGGTTTCAGTTTTGCAGCATGAACAATGTAAAGCTACCACCACAGCAGAGAGCTGTGTTTCTATTAGCTCCCTCTGTGTGCCTCTGTCTCCTCCTCTGCAGGGTCCAGATATAGTAGGAATCCGCTTATGAAAATATACAAGCTGCCAAATGTTACTGTCCCACAGCTTGTCTTGCTTTGCCCCTTGAAATGTTATGATTCACTCGGCTTCTCTGTGGAGGTCACTTTTACAAGCTCACACCCAAAGTGGAATGGTTTATAAAATGTATTCTTAGCTAAAATGAATTGAAAAGTACTCTGTGCTACACTTAAGATCATACCACTTGGCTATATAGTCATAAAAAACAAACAAACAAAAAACCCTTCACACTGCAGCTGAACAAGAATCCAGATGACTATTCTAGGTTAAATTTCTACTGTATTAATTATAGGTAGTCCCAAGTTACAGTGTTTGGAAAGCAAATAATGGGAATAGCAAGAAGCCCCAGATGGAATTCATAACTGGATTCATGCACTTTTGAGGTTCACAGGCTTTCAGATCTTACAGAAGGGGCCAAACCCAAATCCAATATAAACAGGTATGAAATCTATAAAATTGTGTTTGAAAGTAAGTAAATAGTGCTAGCCTGTCATTCATTTATATTTTCATAGAGAAGCAAATAACCAAGCTTTTATTTGAAACAAAACAATGTTGGTTCTTTAGTACAGTAAATCAAAGAAACTGAAATAAATGATTTTGTTTATTTCTTCTGCTGGCTCCAGGCTACTGGTTTATAGGAAAGTATTGTTTCATTGAGAAAATTTATACCTACAGAAAGGTGGTATTTTCATCTCGAGGATCTCTATGTACAGCAAATGATACCCTCATGTCAGTAACTAATATTTTCCTACCCCAAACTGTAAGAGAAACCAAGAAAATATGCAGTCAAGAGCGAATCATAGCATATATCCTCAATGCTTAATAGAGTAATTATAGGGCACCACCTTAGTCATGTGCATAAAGTGTTAACGAAACTATAGAGTTCATTGTACACTTGCCTATCATTTTGTATGCCAATTTCCAAAATTTCAATAATATTTAGCAATGTATATAACACTTGAATAATATTTAGCACTTTCAGACTGCTGTACAAACATTAACTAATATTAGGATGACCAGATATCAAGTGTGAAAAATCGGGACAGGGGGTGGGAGGTAATAGGTACCTATATAAGAAAAAGCTCCCAAAATTGGGACTGTCCCTATAAAATCGGGACATCTGGTCACCCTAACTAATATACATGAGGGTTATTTTTTAAATATCTCTGAATTCCAGTCCATTTACTGAGTAGAAATGATTGCTTTTTATTTCTAACGTTCCCCCATCCCTGTGCTGAAGATAAATGTAGACTCTGTCCTATTCCATTTTGTAATAATTCTTTCCACAGACTCACCAGATAGTGTGCCAAATTCTTCCTTGCTTAATTTGAGAGAATGTGGCAACTCCTTAGGTACCACTCCAGCTGACACACTTACAACTCACCTCAAGTCCCCACTGAGGCAGGCACCTATTGATTTCTCTTTTTTCTAACGTCAGAAGTCATAGATTTCTTGTCTATCTCTAAGGAAAGAATATAGTCTAACTAATTATATACTTAATTATGAAAAGGGCAACTGGTAGTAAAAAATGTTTGCAGTGTGTTACCTTAATAGAAATTTGCTTCTATAACTTCATTTTTTTGTTCAAGGTATCAAATATTATGATAAAGGGTGAATGAATTCTTTCTCCCCACTTCTTGGCCAAGTTAAATTATAAGACTCTGAGCACACAAAAATTGCACTCTTATTTTGCAAGGTGCAATTGGATATCAGTGTTTCTAGTCTTCATTTAATTTTCAGGAGGAAGCCAGGGATTTGGTACTAATGAAAAGTTTAGAACAGAGGATGAGGAGAGCCTTATTTCCAGGCCTGCTGGAATCCATAGGCTTGATAAAATTGCCTGCTCTCTGAGGTTTCCAGGCACCAGGAAAAAAAAAATCAATCTGCAAATGTGAATTAGAGCTAACCCTGGGCTGCTATCCATTTTAACTCTGGAAAAGATATATTTCAAAACTCTAATGGTAGGAAGGGGGTATTTTTTTTAAAGTGACTGGTTCTAATACACCTGTGAAAATAAGAGGGATTGGTGAGAACAGATGGGGGAAAAGGCAGAAGATAGGAGGAAGAGAAATGGTGGATGAAAGAAGACAGAATATTGCAGTGAAGTGAGATGTATTTACAGTGAGTGAATATTTTATTTGAGTTCATAAACTCTCACTCCCCAAACTGGGAGATAGGGTAAATAAATAGTTAAATTTCATGAGGTTTTAATATAACACATTGGTACCTTAAAATAAATAAATCTGTAACAAACCTTGTTACAGGTTTTTGCTCTTGTTATTTTTGTCTATTGAGAATTATATTTATACGTGTAATAGTAAAACAAAGGAAACCCAATAATAACACAGAACAGAGACTCTTTTATGCAATCTGATAAGAAGAGCAGCATCAATATCTCCTCAGTCTAGGAATGCAGCTTTGCAGCTGAGGGTGTAGAGTAAGTGTCATGAATGGATGGGCCATGGCAGGTTTGCATCTTTGGCCTCTGTTACATTCAGTATTTAGTTACTCTTCTGAGGATGCCAAAAAAGGAGCCAACTGAGAATCTCTTTTGGGTTGTAAACACTCATTCATTTTCACTGACACTATCCACTCATTTCATATTATGTCACTGAAAAGCCATCGGATACTTCAACTTTTGGCCATTAGTGGTCTGTGTCACCCTCAAATTGCTGACCTAGCTACGAGAGACTCTAAACTAGTGACTTTTTCTGGGAATATCATGTTTGGGTATATATGTATTAGATGTGCTTGTACATCTATGATGCCTACTGTAGGCCCTCTGTAGGACCTAATACAATATGGTGACCATTAGTGTGAATGTGGTACATATGTAGATTGATTGACTGATTTATAATTTTTGATCTATTTACAGTTCTGCCTCACACTGCCACACATGGACAATGCATTCTGCACAAATTCCTATTCCATGATTTTAAAATAAGTCATTCAAATCTGTGACCCCTAAATTTTATTAGTATATTTCCTTATTAAGTCAATGGAAGCTTTGGATTCAGATCAATGGTAGGATATAATCCATCTATGCATGTGCATTACACGTATGCACAAAATGGCCAGGTTTCCTTAAATTACTCTAGAAGCATTCTAGTTGTCTTCTGAGCAAAGACAAATTAATTTCTCATTTATAATCTCTGTATAAGCTTCACTGAGATCACCAGCATTATTTCTCTGAAGAGCATTATAGTTGTTTAATCAGCTCAAAGCTGAGTTCAAAGAGAAGTGGCCAGAACATGAAAGGCTGGTGGGTGATCAGCTGCTCAGTCAATCAAATTTCTTGTTTTCTGAAAAGAACCATTCTCCTCATGTAAACAGTGGTTTTGTTGTTTAATGGCCCAGACATCACGTGATTGATTGGACACACTCAAATGCTGTAAGGCATGACTTTGTATGTCACATTAAGAAATCAGATTACCTATTTCAATTATTTATAATTCAATACTCCTATGTGAATTCTGATTACTTGAAAATAATTAGATTGGTCTGTTCACCATGATTGACTATGGTTGTTCATTACTTAAATAAAACCAAGTCCTGCTTACAGCCTCATTCTCCTTACAACATTCAGTCCTTCATCTGGAAGTCCATTTCCTAATCTGATCTGTCAGTTTTGGTAAACTAAACTAACACACAGAAACGTCTGTGTTGCAGTGAGGTCAGATTAATTGAGAAATAAGAAACTTGATCTTTTTTTCCCCCCTTTTATTGAGGCATTGGTCATCCAAGTTTTGGCTTTCCCTCACTTGTCCTGCTGCCTAAAGGCTAATGCCAAGAGTATTCATTCTATGGGTTTGGTTGGGTTCTAGTAATGGATTATATCTTAACATGTTACCCGTCTCACAGATGGCCATCTGCCATTATTATAGATATAAAAACCATAAATGCATGAGATATACCCAGGACACTTTTATATCAAGAAGATTTTATTTTGTTTGTTTATTTTCTTCATTTCCCTGAAGCAATAATGACCATATTAAAAGTTTAAGTTGCCATTTGCTTTTGTTTAGCATATAGAGCTTTATGGTCTTGATCTCAAAAACTGACTTAGTGTTTTTAGTCATTGAAAGTTTAAATTTATATGGAATTGATGTTTGGGGGATTGCATCCTCAAACTCAAAGTAAAGTTTTAGGGATGTGAATCAAGACACACAGAAATTATTGCTTAGAACCTGGGATCGTAAACTGTCAAATTTGGCATATCTGTAATTGCAATAAGTATGGGTAGATGGCCAAAAAGAATGGAGATTCTGCTTGTTAAATGCTCAAACCTTGATATTGGGTGACCATATTTTTCAAAATTGGTTTACTTTTGTGGTGGCACTTCTTGTAGTCACAAACATCTCATAAAAAAGACAAAAATACACCGTTTAAAAAAGAATCTGTTTCAGCTGCTGTTATCACTTCTGACTCCACAATGTCATGTGTGTTTTCTGAATGAGTGACTTCATGTTCTGAATGAGTTTATCATGAAACACAGAACAAGTGTTAAACATTTAGTCTGGCCAAAAGAACAGCTCGGCGGGTCACTTATTTGACTTCTCTTTGCTTCAAATGCTGTTCATCACATTGAACACTTGTTCCACTGAACTGTGTGCTGCTGGTAAGCACAGAGCAAATTTTCCTCAATGTAGCGATATTAAACACACAGTTTGTAGTTACTTTAAAAAGAAAAAGATGAAAAATGGGAACACTTCAGGTGTGCTAAGAGAAGTGCCTGGGACACGAAGACTTCATGTGAAAAACCATACTGTTCCAATAAAACAGGGTATATGAGCACTTTACCATATAGAATAGTATCTTAATGATGGCAATAATAATAGTAATTGCTTGTAACTGTTTAACTTTAGGGACAAGTTATGTACCCTGTGCCAAGTACGCAGTATTAATGAAGGACTTTTCTTCAGAGGTTAGATGTAGGAGGAGGAATCCTCCATCCAGGGTTGGGAAGCATGTTATTTATATGTGATGAGATGCCTCTTTATGTAGCTCCAATGGCCTCACTTTACATCCGAGCTCCTTTTGCATGCCAGGATGTAGGGATCCCACAAGGAAGTGTTATATTGAAAGCTAAGGTGTAGAAATCCTACGCTCGGTCTCTGAGGATCCTGCTTCTTCCTCACCCTACATAGTAAGAAGTAGAGACAACCTAGTACTATCATCTCCTAGAGATCTCTGCACCCTCAGGGGCATGGGATTTGTAACAGGTGGTACCATAGCAGTGTCTAGTGTGCTATAAATTAAAAAATAAATCATAACTTTAATTTTTAAAATACGCAGTTTCACTTCTATTCTTCACATTCCTTCCTGCCTAGTGTTTTTTTTTCCTGAGGTTATGGGCCCATGAAGAAGAGATGTGAATTACAATTTATTGAGAGGCAGGGGAATGAAAAACAAACCTTTAAAAATAAATATGAAAACCTGCTTGTTCAGTTATCTGCTTGTGCAGTCATTTTTTTGAAGGAAATTGAATGTGCAAATCCAGTGATTAGACAAACATCTCTCTTTAAAAGTTCTAATCTGGAAGCCTGTAACATTTATACTCTTATCATGAGCTGCAAAACATTAGAGGGCTTATGTGCCCAAAATGCATGTCAGCTCATTTTTCTTTTAGCATACACACTTTGCCAGTCATTAGAAAGTGATGAAACCTTACAGTAACTGGGTAACTCTGCCTTCCTCTACCTCAAGTGGTAATAATGTTTTCTCTATTTTATTACAGTCTCTTGAGATTCTGACTGATTTGCATATTCTCTAACACTTAATTAACGATGTCACCTTTCTAGTGCCTTGAAAACTGTTTTCATTTTTTCCTCGGCAGGCCTCCAACAATTACCTCCTACATTTTCTACTGCCATCCTTTTTATTACTTTAATGACAAATAATTCGACAGATTCTGAGTAATGAGGGTGAGAGCCAAAGGACTGTTGCATAGGAGACGGCTGCTTGTTACAAGACACTTTTAGTGGTCTCTAAATCAGATAGACAAGTAGAGTAATGATCATCTTGCTGTAATGAGACACAATTAAGAATCACTGCACCAAATGACAGAGCAGTTCATTGAACAATAACCTCCCTCTTTTTTTTCCAAAAGGAGATCGAAGCTTAATTATAGCATCGCTATTTGCAACGCTGAAGTTTAAGTTGTGTCAGCACTTCCATTATAAACCCAGTACTTTCAAGGATTGTAACTTGGATGTAAAAATTTGCTCTGAGCTGAAAATTTGTATAGAAAGTCTTAAACCAAGAGAATATTTTTGTGTGTGCATTGAGCAGTGTGGGGTGTTGAGAACTGCTGTAGCTCCATTTAACATAATTAGAGTTATGCTGATTTGCTCTAGCTGAAGATCTGGTCCAATCACACGCATGCAAATACCATACAAGATGCTGAGCACTTCCTGTGAAATACCAAGTACCCTCAGCTCCTGCTATAGTTAGTGGGAGGGGAGAGTGCTCAGCACCTTGCATATAGATTTTTCAAGAGAGCTCAGCTCCTAAATAAGTGGCCAGATTTTACAAAGAGCCCAGCTGATTTGATGCTGACCCCTTTTGCAAATATGGCCTATACTGCTGATTGTACATGGTTTGAGTGCTCACATAACTCAAAGTAGTTAATAACTATGGAAGTGATTCTGATGTCACAATTTGTCATTAAGCACATATCTTATTGGATGATTGTCATCACTGAATGAATGAGGCAGAAGGGAGAAAGACCATTAGAAAGCAGGTACTTTTACACATAAACATCCTCCACAATGAGCAAGGATTACAATAATAGAGATAAACGTAAGTGGCAGCTCAATGAACTTCAGGCAAAATATTCTATGCTAGAATGTTTCTCTGAGTATGACGTGGCTCTCTAAGGTTGTAGGGGTGATAGCCACTAACGCCAGCCAGTTAATCTCAAACTATGGCTGACTCTCCAGCCTTGCCTTGAACCCCCGCACCTTTTTGGCAGTGGCATGAGTTAGAAATAGGCATTTCTGCCTCAGTTGTGAATTCACTGGCTGCTTGTTTTGTCTGCTGTAATCCTGGACCTATGTAGAGAATCTTTTTTTTTTTTGTATTTTATTATGTGGGTGCAACAAAAATAAATTGTGTAATTTTCTAGCAACTCTAAGAGGAGCTCTGCTTATTTCATTTATGTGATCAAAATTTGTGCTTTGGGCATATTATTGGCCACTAAACTAATTTTTATTAAATCTGTGTAATTACAGGGCAATGGTTAATGCAACTCTGATTAGCCACTGTACACTCCACAAGCACTGCAAATTCTGTAAACTATGGGCCAGATTTTTGCTCCTGATAGGTTGCTTTGTACTGTTCCCACAATATAAAGCAGCATCAAAGCACCAGCTTCCAAGCTTTACATAGGGATACCCTGGCACAGGAAAATCCTCTGCTGGCCAAGAGGTGGTGTAGCTGGCCCTATGTTAACTTCCCCTACATATTGGGGTTTGCACGGGGGAATAAGAGGCTGAGAGACCAGAGCTGCTGATCTCCCTTAGTCTCCAGTTTTGGAATGGTCTCTTGGGAGCCATTGCTGCTTAGTGTAACTTAGAGCTGGACTGGTGTGGTTTTAAGATACACTGGGATCTGATTCTACTTGTTGTATCGGATCCATTCAATAGAGTTCAGGGGGAAGAAACTCAGGGGTAAAATCCAGAGAGATGTGCTGGAGTGAGAAATGGATGTGCATGTGGGGGAATATGGAGGTCAGGAGGGAGGGGAAGATAGCGCGTGCATTCAAGCTGCTTTGTGTTGCTCTGATGATGCCCAATATGCCTGGGGATTGTTCTGTATTGCTCTGGAGTGTGGTAAAGCAGCCAGAGCCTATGACTGAATCTGGCCTTAAAAATTAAATAAAAAGGTTTTGGTTGCTTTTTGAAAGCATTAGAAATATCGCATGGCAACACTCTTTGGGTTTCTTGTTTACAAGTCACATGACATGTTTAATAATTGAAAACAATTGCATGTAACTGAGATGGCGTTAGACTGTAAACTCTTTGGGAGAGGGACTGTATTTTTATTCTGTTTGTACAATGCCCTGCACAATGGTATCCTGGTCTATGACTGGTGATCTTAGGCACTGCCACAATACAAATAAATAAATCCATAACAAAAACAATAACAGAGTTAAGCTTGAGAATAAATTTCAATAGTTTGAAGTAAAATTCATTACAGGGATTTTGCAATAATCCACAAGCTAAGTGTTATAAATCTAGGAAATTCAGAGGTAAGGTTAAACTTAAAACAAGTTGAGGTCTGAAAATACAGTTGATGACCCAAACAACCCTAATTCTGCCCTCTACTGATTAATAGTAAAATTATTTCCTATTATTAATATAGGGAAATACTATGTTTTCAATACCACTGTTGTAATTTTTGACATATGGTAACTTTTTTAAAGGAGTCCACTGTATTATGCATCTTACATTTAAAGATTACATGATTATCTGTATTTATTCACTTTTAATAAGCAATATATTTCCTTTGTTTTCTTTTTTGCTTTTAAACACAGCATTTAAAAAATGTTTTCCTTCTTCATGATTTAGCTGTTCAAACAATTTGTCTTGCAACTCTTGACAGGAAATTCTGATCAGCTACTACAGTGCTAACACCTTTTCTGAGCTCCAATTTGCTTTTATCTCAATAAATGTCAGCTTTCAGGAATAACAAACTTTTAAAAGCCAGATCTACAAGAGGGCTCCCAATCAGTGACGTCAGCTTTTGAACTTGTCAACTTGTGTCCTTCTTGGGAACCATGTTTTTAGGAGACCAAGAGCAGTATTCATCTGAGTTTTTTTCTTCAATGAATCTTGAGTTTCATATTCTGCTCTTCTAATCTGTGTAGCAAAATTCCATGTCAAGGATATTTTTTCTCTCTTGTAGAGAAATTAGAATATAGGTCTGACAAGAAAATTATTGCTTTAATTCACTATTTCAAACATTAAAACAATGTATAAGAGCTAAAGGATATTTTATGGTTAATCACTGATTATTGGGTCATTCTTCTATTTGTTTAATATCTGTACATTTGCATCATTAGAGTAAAAAGGTAAAGCTAATTATGCCTGATTCTCACTGTATGCTGTTCTGGCAGTTAAAGGGGAATTAAAGTGTGCAAAAATTACATTGACACTCACTTTTAAGGCCCATTTACACTGCCAACGTGATGTAATTGGACCTTTGATGTAAATGAAAATTGGTCTCTTTTGTGCTCTCCTAGAGAGGCTTGAAATTTGTAAAATAAGGTTACAAGTACATTGTACACATTACACTTAAAAATTGGAGCTGAAACTAAAAACTTCTAATACAACAAGAATCTTCTAACACAGGGGTCAGCAACCTTTCAGAAGTGGTGGGCCGAGTCTTCACTTATTCACTTTAAGGTTTTGCATGCCAGTAATACATTTTAACATTTTTTAGAAGGTCTCTCTCTATAAGTCTATATTATATAGCTAAACTATTGTTGTATGTAAAGTAAGCAGTATTTTCAAAATGTTTGAGAAGCTTCATTTTAAATTAAATTAAAATGCTGATCTTACGCAGCTGGCCCACTCATCCCGCTGCCGGCCTGGGGTTCCGTTCACCTAGTTGGGCAGCGGGCTGGGCAGGGCCTGCGGGACCCTGGCTGGCAAGGGGCTGGCAGCCAGGACTCCAGATCGGCAGGGGGGTTATGTCCACCGGCTAGCTGGGTTCCTTGCTGCTGGCCCCGCTCAGCCCACTACCGGTCTGGGGTCCCGGTCCTGCCCACATACAGTGGGTACCAACCTTCTCCCTGGTTCTGGCCCATTCTCTTCCTCTCTCTGCACTTAGCTGAGGGTGGGAGTGCACTGAGCACAGGGTTGGGGGTGAAGGGTCTGGCCAGGAGCTAGAATGAGGGAGGGGGCTCAGGGTTGGGGCAGGAGGCTTAGGTGTGGAGTGCTTACCTGGGACAGATCCCATTTTGTGTGAGGGGTGCAAGTGGGAATGTGTGTGTGTGTGTGCAGGAGCTCCCGTTTTTGGTGCTCAGGGATGGGGTGGGGATGTGGGTGGGTGCAAAAGTCAGGGCATAGGGTGTGGAGGGACTGGGTATGTGTGGGGGTGAAGGAGTCAGAACAGGGGCTGGAGGTGTGTAAGCGGGTGCAGGAGTCAGGGTGTGGGATGGATGTGTGGGAGAGGTTCAGGGGTCAGGGAAGAGGGCTGGGGTGCTCGGCTTGTGGGGGTGCTCCAAGCCCCCTGCCATGAGTGGCTCACGGCAGGAGGCTGGAGGGGATATGCCCAATCCCCATCTCTTCTGTCTCTTCCCCAAAGCAGCGAGTATGCTGTTGCTCCACTTCTCCCTTCCCTCTTCCCCTTGTAAGGGCGATCAGCTGATCAGCACAGGGAAGGAGAGGAGAAGGGGCAGGAAAGAAGCACGCTGCGGGAAGAAGCAGGGGAGATGGGAGCTTGACTGCCGGCAGGACCAAGCGTCTGCCTCCAGCCTGCGGCTGCTCTGGGGTTTCGGTCGCCAGCGCCTGCCAGCCGGGGTCTCAGCCGGCTGCCAGCCTGGAGTTCCTTCACTCAGGCCAGCAGCGGGCGCTGAGTGGGACCAGCAGTTGGACCCTGGCTGGCAGGAGCCGGCGGCCGAAATCCCAGAGCGGCAGCAGGCTGAGCCACTCAGCCCGTTGCCACGTGCCATAAAAACTTGACTCGCGTGCCACCTTTGGGGTAGGTTGCCAACCCCTGTTCTAACAAATGGAATATGAGATGTCTCCAGAGAGTAGTAAAAGCATTATATGCTTTTAACTTACAAATTATTGGTTCAAATATAGCCTACGTTAGCGGTGATCAAAAGTTATCTTAACAGATGTCCACTGTCTTATTTGAAACCGTATGATGGCCTCATTCCAGTATTTAGTGAGCAGGACTTCATATCTCACAAACTACATAGGCATCCTTGTTTGTGCTCTCAGTGAGGCACAGAGGTCCAGTAGTTAGAGTGCCAGGCAACAACATCCATCTTCAGTTCCCTTCTTGGCCACAGATTCCTATGTGACCATGGGCAAGGAACTCCTGTCTATGCCTGAGTTCTTTGTCTGTAAAATGAAGATAATGGTCCTTCCCTACCTCATTGGAATGTTGTGAAGAGGACTACATTAAAGGCACTCTGATAGCATGGTTATAGGGGTCTAACAAAGATAGACTAGGAAGCGAACTAATCTCTCACTAGCTAATTCCTCCATGTGAGGACTGAAGTCCCTGCTACACCATGATCACCATTTGACAAGTCAGGCCAAGATTTTTCCAAAGTGACTATTGATTTCCAGTTATGGGGAGACCAACCTGAGAAATTTAAAAGGGGCCTCATTTTTCCAAGGTGCATTGCTTGGAGCTTTTCTGATTACTCCAAAACTTGAGGCCCACAATAGTCATTTTGGAAAATCTTAGCTTCAGTATTTGCCAACAAATAGCACCTGGTAACCACAGCTATTTCACAGCCTATATGTAAGGAAGAAAACTTTTGGTAAATATTAAAGTACTAATATTCACCACTATAGTCATGCTATGGCTAAATAGAGAACGCTAGCTTCCTTTGAAATTCACTTGGTCACAAAAAGACTCTTATTTACTATTTTGTGAAGTTCTGAGGATGTTTGCTTGGAAACTCTTCCAAGAGGAGTGATCAGAAAAGGTTATCTTATGTGTTTCTGAATTGCTAGATACAGCTCCACTGACTGCCTTTTTTTCTCTCTCTCTCTCTCTCTCTCTCTCTCTCTCTCTCTCTGCCTCAGGTATTCTATGTTTTTTTTCAATGTAGTACTGAATATGTAAAATGAATAAATTCCAGTCAAATTTTGTTAAAATTGAACAACACCATAATGAGAGCAATGAGCATGGAGAGTGACATAAGCCCCTGTCTTTTGTTCTTTGTTCAGAGTTACAGAATTTGGAGAGAATAGGAAATAATTCCTAATTCTTTTATCATCTAGACAGACTTATGTGTAGTGCTGGGGAGGAGCCGGTGGCTGTGATACATGTAGGTACTAATGACATAGGGAAAAGGAGGAGAGATGTCCTGGAGGCCAAATTTAGGCTGCTAGGAAAGAGACTGAAATCCAGGACCTGTATGGTAGCATTCTCAGAAATGCTTTCAGTTCCAGGTAGGCAGGCAGAGCTTCAGAGTCTCAGTGTGTGGATGAGACAATGGTGTAGAGAGAAGGGGGTTAGATTTATTAGAAACTGGGGAAACTTTTGGGATAGGGTAGCCTATACAGGAAGGATGGGCTTCACTTAAACCAAAGTGGATCCAAACTGCTGGCACTAAAAAGTTTGCAGAGCAGTTTTAAAAATAAGAGATAGGGGAAAGCTGATGGTTGCAAAGGAACATGTGGATCAGACAGAGACATCTCTTAGAGGAGAATCTATTGATAGAGATTCTCTAGGTTTTAGTCAGGAGGAAAGGATGGAAGAGGATAAAGTATGGGCCAGATCAGACAAGAAACATTCACATAAAAAAGAATCTGACACATTAGAAAAGGGCAGACAACTAAACAGTGACAAGTTTTTAAAGTCTTGTACACAAATGCCAGAAGTCTAAATAACAAGATGGGTGAACTAGAGTGCCTTGTGTTAAAGGAGGATATTAATATAATAGGTATCACAGAACCCTGGTAGAATGGGGACAATCAGTGGGACACAATCATTGCGGGGTACAAAATATATTGGAATGATGGAATAGGTCATGTGCAAGGAGGAGGCAATGGCACTATATGTGAAAGAAAATGTAGAATCAAGTGAAGTAAAAAATCTTAAATGAATCCACATGTTCCATAGAATCTGTATGGATAATAATTCCATGCTCTAATAAGAGCACAACACTAGGGATCTATTATCTATCGCCTGACCAGGACACTGATAGTGACAATGAAATGCTAAGGGAGAATAGAGAGGCTATCAAAATGAAGAACTCAATAATAGTGGGGGATTTCAATTATCCCCATATTGGCTGGGTACATGTCACTTCAGGATGAAATACAGAGACAAAATTTCTCAATACTTTAAATGACTGCTTCTTGGAGCAGCTGGTACAGGAACCCACAATATGAGAGGCAATTCTCGTTTTAGTCCTGAGTGCAGCACAGGATCTGGTCCAAGAAGTAACTATAGCAGGACCGCTTGGAAATAGTGACCATAATATAATAACATTTAACATTGCTGTGGTGGGTAGAACCTCAACAGCCCAACACTGTGGCATTTAATTTCAGAAAGAGGAACTATGCAAAAATGAGATTAGTTAAACAGACATTAAAAAGTACAGTGACTAGAGTGAAATCCCTGCAGGCTGCATGGACACTTTTCAAAGACATCCTAATAGAGGCCCAACTTAAATGTATACCTCAAATTAAAAAACACAATGTAAAAACTAAAAAAGAGCCACTGTGGCTTAACAACCAAGTGAAAGAAGCAGTGAGAGATAAAAAGGCATCTTTTAAAAAGTGGAAGTCAAATCCTAGTAAGGTAAATAGAAAGGAGCATAAACACTGCCAAATTAAGTGTAAAAATATAATAAGAAAAGCCAAAAAGGAGTTTGAAGAACAGCTAGCCAAAAATTTAAAAGGTGATAACAAAATGTTTTAAGTACATCAGAAGCAGGAAGCCTGCTAAACAGCCAATAAGGGCCCTGGACGATCAAGATACAAAAGGAGCACTTAAAGATGACAGTCATTGAGGAGAAACTAAATTAATTCATTATTTCAGTCTCCACGGCTGAGGATGTTAGGGAGATTCCCAAACCTGAGCCGTCCTTTGGAGGTGACAAATCTGAGGAATTGTTGCAGATTAAAGTGTCACTAGAGGTGGTTTTGGAATTAATCAATAAACTTAACCGTAACAAGTCACTGGGACCAGATGGCATTTATCCAAGAGTTCTGAAAGAACTCAAATGTGAAACTGCGGAACTATCGACTGGTTTTTAACCTGTCCTTTAAATCGGCTTCAGTACCCAATGACTGGAAGATAGCTAATGTAAGCCAATATTTAAAAAGGACTCTAGAGGTGATCCTGGCAATTACAGACCAATAAGTCTAACATCAGTACTGGCTAAATTAGTTGAAACAATAGTAAAGAATTAAATTGTCAGACATGTAGAAGAACATAAATTGTTGGGCAAAATTCAACATGGTTTCTGTAAAGGGAAACTGTGTCTTACTAATCTATTAGAGTTCTTTGAAGGGGTCAACAAACATGTGGACAAGGGGGGTCCAGGGGACATAATGTACTTAGGTTTACAGAAAGACTTTGGCAAGATCCCTCACCAAAGGCTCTTATGTAAATTAAGTTGTCATGGTATAAGAGGGAAGATCCTTTCATGGATTGAGAACTGGTTAAAAGACAGGGAACAAAGGGTAGGAATAAATGGTAAATTTTCAGAATGAAGAGGGGTAATCCTATTCAATTTATTCATAAATGATCTAGAGAAAGGGGTAAACAGTAAGGTGGCAAAGTTTGCAGATGATACTAAACTACTCAAAATAGTTAAGACCAAAGGAGACTGTGAAGAACTTCAAAAAGATCTCACAAAAATAAGTGACTGGGCAACAAAATGGCAAATGAAATTTAATGTGGATAAATGTAAAGTCATGCACAATGGAAAAAATAACCCCAACCGTGCATACAATATGATGGGGGCTAATTTAGCTACAACTAATTAGGAAAGAAATCTTGGAGTCATCATGGATAGTTCTCTGAAGACGTCCACGTAGTGTGCAGCAGCAGTCAAAAAAGCAAACAGGATGTTAGGAATCGTTCAAAAAGGGATAGAGAATAAGACGGAGAATATCTTACTGCCCTATATAAATCCATGGTACACCCACATCTTGAATACTGCGTACAGATGTGGTCTCCTCGTCTCAAAAACGATATACTGTCATTAGAAAAGGTTCAGAGAAGGGCAACTAAAATGATTAGGGGCTTGGAGCGGGTCCCATATGAGGAGAGATTAAAGAGGCTAGGACTTCTCAGCTTGGAAAAGAAGAGACTAAGGGGGGATATGATAGAGCTATATAAAATCATGAGTGGTGTGGAGAAAGTGAATAAGGAAAAGTTATTTACTTCTTCCCATTATATAAGAACTAGGGGTCACCAAATGAAATTAATGGGCAGCAGGTTTAAAACAAATAAAAGGAAGTTCTTCACACAGTGCACAATCAACCTGAGGAACTCCTTGCCTAAGGAGGTTGTGAAGGCTAGGGCTATAACAGGGTTTAAAAGAGAACTAGATAAATTCATGGAGGTTAAGTCCATTAATGGCTATTAGCCAGGATAAGCAAGGAATGGTGTCCCTAGCCTCTGTGTGTCAGAGGATGGAGATGGATGGCAGGAGAGAGATCACTTGATCATTACCTGTTAGGTTCATTCCCTCTGGGACACCTGGCATTGGTCACTGTTGGTAGACAGGATACTGGGCTGGATGGACCTTTGGTCTGACCCAGTATGGCCATTCTTATGTTCTTTTCCTTGTGAGTAATAGATGGCTGGAATAAAATTTGCTGTTTGTCCAGCTCTGCTTAAAACCTAAAATGTTTGATGAATATTGGGTCTTGAGGAACAAGGCCAGTAAAGATGCTCCGCAAACTACGCTCTGACATTGTGTAACTGGCCTGACTCTCAGAAGTAGAAGAAGCCCACAAATACCTCTGAAGTCAATAAAAGCTTTTGTGGCTCAACATGCTTGAAAATCAAGCAATTTTCATTCAAGTGCTTTCAGTTTTAGGAGCATAACTTCTGGTGCTGAGGATTGAAAAATCTGGCCTCTTTCCATTCAAAAACAAAATATGACCATACAACACAACTGTATTCAGCACACCTGTATTTCTTTAGTGCCATTCCCATAAGGGTAAACCCACTATTTACAGGAACATACAAACTAGAATTTGAGTAATCAGAATGCCCCAGCCCTGGACATCTACAGAAGTGTGTCTAGATGCATTTCAGGAATTAAATGAGTAATAAATTTGTCACCCTTCTGTCTTCCCTCTTCCCTTTCAAAATTGACATCAATCTTAATGCCACAGTAAAATAGCCATCACATACTTTATAAAAGTCCTCAGTAGATCTTAAGAGTACTTTTTATTGACTTTAGTCTAAACTAGATGTATATTCACTATTACTTCTATTTCTTATTTCCAGAAATCCTTTGAAAATTTATTTCTTAGGTGTCATGTTGTGTGTGTGTGTGTGTGTGTGTGTATACACACACGCATGCACATACACACACACTTTAAATACCAGCAATCATCCATATAGTCCTAATTTTGTGTGTGTGTGCGTGCGTGTGTGTGTGCTTGAATCTGTATTATAAGACAACGTATTTTATTCAGGAGATTTGTTTTAATCTAATTATGTAGGTGAATAAAAATTACTGCATGCTGGTGCATCTAATGTAAGTTATCTATTATTCACACCACATTTACTTTTAATATTCATGCAGATTTCCTTTGACATAACCTACTGTGTCACAGTTAATCCAATAAAGATAAAATATAGCTGAGCAAAACACCAGTCGATTCCAGCTTTCTGGTAATTATTAAAGACTATTTCACACTGGTTCCCTCAATCAATGCATTTCCCCTTGGATGTGATAGTGTTCCTCTTTGAAGCTTTCAATCCTCCCAGTGGATTCAGAGGAACATTCAGGCATTTTTTTAGTCTCTAGGCCTCAGAGGCAGTTCAAAGAACGCAACAAGCCATCACAGGTTTATCCTCAAAGGCTGACACTGTCTGTTTGATGTATGGTGACTTAAAAAGTCATCTCTAGCAAAGCATGTGTTTGCTACCAGTCTATTGAATCAGCCATTATTGGCTTATCTGTATGCACCCAGCACACCTGCTAACAGCTCAAAGGATAGAACATACTGTCTGCTCCTGGACCTACTATTGATTTAATTCCCCTTCTCTAATTTCATATTGTTTTGGTGTCCAGTTGTTGAAGCAGCCCCGCTACCTTTGTAAAGTGAGCACCGATGCTGCATGCTAGTGGCTTCAGTTTGTATGCAAGGGCAGGGAATGAACAAGGTTTTGTAAAGGTACAGTTCCAGCAGGACTAGCAGCATGGTTTTTGCTTGATCCACAACACGCTTCAGTCCTTGCTTGTCAGGATTCATGATACATACATACTGCAGATATTTCATTTTATACATCTCAGCCACAGAACTGCCTGGGGTGATGCAGTAATATCTCAATATTGCTGGTTTTATAATGCAGATTGACAGCATTGTTTTATATTTGTATCAATCAATGGTTGGTGATGACTGGCTATTGTCATTTGATGCAAATGGATAGTGAGAAATAAATGCGTAGTTCTACATATAATCAAAAAACAAGGTGTTTTCTTTGTATCATGATTTGGAAGAAAAGAACTTGTGCAATTTATACTATGGTGTTTACTTTTCTCAGTGATTCTTCATATCTAGTTGTAAACCCAGATAATGGCATAGAATATTTGGACATAATAACTTGATATGGTCACTAATTTGCTATCAAGCGGTTATAATCCAATTAATGCAACATAGTAATTAAATGTACTATTGTATATAATAAACTATAACTGAAATATTGTATGGGGTGGTGGCTTGGGTTCAGAAACACATTATTTACAGCCAAAATGCAAGCTAAAACTGATTTTTATAGGTTTTGCAACTGTTTAGTTCTCCCCCCCCTCATAACCCCGTTTATACCAACCCTCTTATTGTGTTCGATGTTTCACCTTTTGGCAGCTTTCTTGGCCATATCCATCTGTCTTGCTGTATTGCTATTGAGTCCTACTTTATGACAGATTTAAACATGAGGCTGAGAACCCTCTTAGTGTGCCATCTCTCGGGAGGGTGGGTACAGTGTATGCCCTGCCACTCTATGCACGACAGGTTGTTTTAAGGAGCTGTGGGTGGCATACCTCAGGGTCTTACTGCTGCTTTAGGAAACTTGAACGGCTCTATTTCTGGGGAGACAGTAAGACCATTTGCCATGGTCAGAGGTGAGCAAGGAATGAAGCAAACTCTTCTGCATGTAAAAATAAATGAATTTCCTTTAAACTGGCTAAGTAAGTTTGCAGTTAATCCTTAGAATGATTCTGTTTTAAGAGAACATAAACATGTTTGAGTTAGGAGTAGGCCTAACTTAAAGCTGTCATAACAGGGCTGCACTCTTGTGAGATCTGCAGGGATTCAGGGAAATTATTCTCCCCCTCTCATCTTCATATCATACCATACCATGGCTCCAGCAGCTCATATGGCTGATTTTGCTGTGCTTCACAAGAATGGATCGATTCCTCTGGCACAAGCTCCCAGAAAGCTAACCTCAGAACAGCATAAACAACTGCTGTTCACACCCCAGCAGAAGGGTGGCCACAACTATTCTGCAGCCATACTCCTCTGCATCTTCTGGGAAAGGAACCAGAGCTGACCCCAGTATAAACACTGGTATCTGATGCAGACCTTGCCATGGTGATCAATGTCTTTTGAGACTGAATTACTCTATTGAGCTCTTCATGGGGATGACACCTGTCAGAAACTGATGCTAGTCCACAATGCAGATCCCCACTTAAGTAGGTTTTCGTGTCTAGAGCCCATGATACCAGTGCTTTGGGATCTCCATTGGCTTCCAGTGTGTTTCTGGAATTCAACGTATCAGTTTTACCTACAAAGCCCCAAATGATTTGGGATCTCACCTGAAGAATCTCCTCTCTTTCCATGGCATACTGCCACTGTTGAAACCAGCAGAAGTGCTGGAGCTGCAATTTAAACTGGTGGAGGCTGCCATCAAGAGCAATCTCTTTGTGGAGACCTACTCTGGATAGCAAACCATTCAGGGAAGTAGGTGATGTTCTTTCAATATCTATGCTTTGGCCACAGTTTGGAGTGAGGATGCTCCTCATTCTATCTTGCATAAGACTGAGTTACTGATTTTAAAAAAATGAGCATTTTGTTGCTAACAATTAAACAATGTTGTAGGTTACCTGTTCTTGGTCCCAGTTCCATTAAAGTCATCCGTTCTAAACATCTACTTTGTATACCACCCTGAAATATCCCATAGTTTCCCTCCACAATCTCATTATGAAAAGAATGCTTTTTATTATATGTATTTTGTTGACATATTTATGCCATATTGATTAACGGAAGTCTGCTGTTAAAAGCATCATGTCTTGATTTAATTGGTAAAGGTGTACAAAGGGAGTAGTGAAAATGTATTCTAATCCTTAGGATTTTTATATGAAATTTAACAATCATAAACATTGCTGTACACCTGATACCTTGGTATCAAACTAATGATGAAAATAGCTGATTTTACCCTTTCCCATATGCAAATATATGATATGTTCCTAACAGAGGAAAATGTAGTTTTTTGTCATTACATTTGGAATGCAAATGGAAAACAGTAATAGGAGCTGTCATAACTGCTGTTAACTGCTTAGGGCTGAAAAGTATTACCCCTCCCAGAACAAACATGGGTGATTATCTATTGAACCTTTCGATGCTAATCCCGGTCATCACTGATCTTAGAAGGTTGTGATTGTGAAGAGAGGTGTTCACTGCTGCTCACCAGCTGGGTTCAGCCACCCCTGCAAATGCATTAAGGCAGCAGTGATCCACAGAGAGGTTGCTTCTACAACACTTGCTCATGTGAGTAACACTACTGAAATCAGTGGGCCATATGCTAGGTACTTTGTGTCTCCAAGCGCCATTGTGCAGGGGGGCGAAGAGGGCCAAAGGGCATGAGACAGAGCGCAATGTGCTCCTCTGATACCCAGGCTACTTTAGGGTCCATTTTAGCTGGTGTAGTAAATTAGAGTAGTCCTCAGATTACTCTAAACTTGTGCTGGGAGCCAGAGTGCCTCTCCAGCTAGCCTAGGATCGGGTGAAATGTAAAAGTGACATAGTATCAGCTTTGCTGCTCTAGCTGTGATTGTGCCAACAATGACTACAGGGGGCAATTCATGGGAGTAAGGGCTGAATGTTCAAGCCTGGGGTATAATTTGGCCTTTTATTTTAAACGCACATTAAAACTCAATATCTATTGCAAATTAATGTATTGGTCTGATTTTGTTACTGAATGGGCCTCTTAACAATAAATATCCAGATAAGGGAAATGAGATGCAGGATTTCACTATAAAATACAAAACATGAAAACAGCAGCCTCTTTCCCTCCTGTGACCTTTCATAGAATATAGCTATCTCTTGTCAAGTGTTTTCTTTAAACTCCCATAAGAAATAAGCACAATGCTTATTTTGATCTATGTCCAAAGGTAGCACTTTTGTTAACTCTATAGCTAATAAGCTTTTATCTGAAGAGCTAATAGCTTCTCCAAGATAAGTGTCTGGAAGTACTACAGTCATGTAGGTTGTGCCTTGTGTATCAAGGGAAAAAAAGTCCAGTTGGAGCAGCAAAAAGCCTTTGAACTGCTCCAATAAAAGAGAATGATGGAGACGATGAAGCACACACTTGAAAAGTGCAGTTAACAGCAAGGAGAGAGAATGGTGCATGTAAAACTAGGGGATCTGACAAAAATATTTTAGAAAAAAAGTTCTAATTTTAAAAAAGCTTTTGCATATCTTACTATGTCTTTCTCCCACTCTGCTATTTAAGGGTTGTATCAACTTGGCTTTTCAACTAACTCCTGTCATCCATTTCACTTCATTCCAGCCTCCTTTATGCAGCATCAAACAAATGAGTAGTGCTACTTACTTTATAGGCAGGAGAGACTGGATTCTGAAATCAACAGTTTTACTCTAGTGTGAGAGACTGAAGAGATCTACAGAGATGATGTGCTTAGCTCCCTAGGGAGCACGAGTCCCCCTGCTGCTCAAAAGAATACTCGGCCAACCCCTGCTGGAGGAACAAGGGAAACGTTGGCAAATCTCCAGTGAGAGCTTGATCCTTTCATATCCATAAATAAAAAGTTCCCTGACTTGATCCTTCAAAACTCCCACTCACTCAGCCCCAGCTATCCATCTTCAGTACAATTGAAAAAACTGCTGCCCAACACTTCTCCTGTGCCTTACTCCCCATACATGACTGTGAACTGGGCAATTGTCCTGGCAGAATCCCTGATAAAACACTTCTCTACCCCACCTGAAGCCAGGTGCCTTTAGTCTGGGTAGTGAGTACTCTTGTTTGCTGCCTATTTCTGGAGTTCAGGCATCCTCTACTCTGTAGTACTTCCAATATGAAAGACTTGCCCCATAAAACTATGAGCAGGGGAGGGAAAGCACTTATGTAGTGAAGCATGGCAGCACTGAAACTTAAGTAAGCAGCAGAGCCTGCAGATATGCTGATTTAAATGGTAGAGCATCTGGATTGATTGTGAATCCTTAAAAGTCCTTTGGATGGATAGACAGAGCTGTGTGAGGACAGAGAGAAACAAACAGTAAGCTTAAAAAAAAGAAAAAAATGAACTTTTTTATCGTTAAGGAAGCTAATATGACTCTTGAAAGAGTCTTTATTTCTGAGCAGACAATCAAAATGGATGAAATGTGAGTTACTTGAAGCTTTAGGAACCAGTTTTTCTCTTTTCAAAGAAATGGGCATGCAGTACATGAAGCTTCAAAGTGTGACTAGATACTCTGCAGTGTACTGTATTAACTCATCCCTGCATTTCATATCTTAAATAGTGAAAACTCTCTACTTCAGGGAATCACAACATGGCATAGGTCACCCTAAAATATACAGTGCTAGTATGGGTGAAATGGCTGAATATGGTTGTAAAAATGTTGGCATCTTTTTGTTTTTCTGTGGTTTTCTAGCCCTCAAAAATATTTCTTTTTATGAAATGTTGAGGGACCAAATCTTTTCACTGATTGGATTGGAAATTCAAAACCTATTGATTTGGAAATAACTGTGTTTATGTGAATTTTTGCTTATGGTGAATAGAGATTGGCACATGATCACACACATTTTGATATTTGTATGCGTGCCTGCTCTCTCTCCCTCCCCCACCCCTCAAAACATTTCAAGTCAGGTGAGAGTGAAAACAACAAAAAACATTTCATATCAAAACGTGGCATAGAAATCTGTTCCATATCCTTCTGCTCCAAAATAATACAGCCTGTCTTCTGGCTAGTGCACAGGTCTAACTGAGGTTCCAGAATTTCAAGGGATGGGAGGGAGAGGCAATATCTACCATATCTTTCTGTGTGAGGAAAAGTTCAGTCAGCAAGTGAATGGTAGGAAGGGCGGGTAGATAACACTAGGTTCTGGGAAACTGCCTCCTAGAAATTGCAAATATTTTCAGTCACATTGGGTAGAAATATCAAGTGGGGTGGGGAGAGTAGGAGAGAAATACAGCACCTGTAGAGGCAGGTTGTAGGAAGTAAGTGAAGTGCATTTGAAGTTGAACTTTTGTAAACTGGAGAAGTGGGCTGGCCAGCACAGACTGGCAGATGTGGGGTGCTATATGCCAATATAGGCTGTGGAGTAACAAGAGCTGATTGGTGGATAGAGGCAGTGGTTAGCTGGAATTCTAGGCCTACCGACTAAGGTCAATGGGAGCTGAGAGATCATTTTATGTTTGTTTTCATTAGGTCTGGTGATGCCTGAGTCAAGGTGCTAGAAAATGTGTATCATGGGGTGCTGAGAGCCATTAAACCAAACTGTGTATGATGGAACCCACTTCAAGCCAGGGGTGCAGCAGCATCCCCTGCATCCCTAGTTCCAACACCTATGGCCTGAGTCAACACTTTTTAATGGACAAGAGGGGGTCTTTCTCGCAGGATGATTTTTACATCTTTCTCTTCTTTTTTATCTTGTTTTGTCATCTTTCCCCTGCTGTGTTAAGACACCTCTCCTACTTTTTGCCTACTGTTGCTTTTCCTGATACCTCTTTCTTCTCACTCTGTTTAAATTTTGGGATGTGGGCATTCACCCTCCCTTTCTTCTGCCCCTGGGATCCAGTCTAGTTGTTCCACTATCTCTTCCCCTCCTGGAGGTGTGGAGAGTGTGAGTGTGAGTGTGGAGTGGGTGGGGAGAATAACACTCTCTCCTCTTTCCATACTAATGCTTATCTCCCCCTTGTCCATGGGCCTCCACTTCAGCTCCCTTCTTTTGCTTCTCCCGCCACCCCAGATCACTATAAGTAGAAATTATGGTGATTGGCACCCTATAACTATGCAGGATGGATAGACCCGTGAGAGTGGAGGTCCCCATCTATCTAACTGGGGACCTTCATCCTCTCTTCTTCAGTCTCCCAGCCCCAAGGAACTAGGTGCGTGTTTCCACCTCTTCTGCTCTGAGCAGAAAGCCGTGAGGCAGCAGCAATGGAGAGAAGCTGACTGTTGGCTATGGTGAGAAGTAAATAGGACGGGGAAGGAGGAGCAGAAAACCCAACTCCTTTTCTTTTAGCTCTTATCTGCTGCTCTCCTTTCACTGGGGGGGACTGCTGGTCCACAGTTGGCATGTCTGCAGGGCCAGATTAACCCTTAGGCTAATAAGGCTATAGCCTTAGGCCCTCCTATTTTTAGGCCCTACGTTAGTCCCTCCATTCTATATTGAAGTAACAGCTGAGTGACGGTGTGGAGCCACTGGAAATTTTTTGTCTCCAATATTACTTTGTACAAATTAATTCATCAAGTCAATTTATGGTGGTTGTGATTTTGCCTTTGTGGGCTAAGTAAGTGTTTGTGGGCCCAAACAATATTGAACTTTGTACACAGAAGTACACTGAACAATAGAAACCATGTCAGAGAAAGGAGGATGGCAGAAATTGAAGGAGGCCAAAGAAAGACAGCAAAGACAAGCTATAGTGCTGAAAGGTGCTCCTTCTCTCTTAATGATTTTTCCCCCTACTAAGTCTTGTGGTGAGGAAGTCCAGCGAATATCCACCCAAGTGAACCTGCTGTGCCTGCGCCAATGAAAAGGAGCAGCCTCCTGTGACTTTTCTCCCCACTCCTGTGAAGACTTTTCCAGTGATAGTAATATAAAAATATCCTCCTCCAATGATCCAGGTGAATGGGACATGACTTCTCAAGATCTCATTGCATATTGGACTGAGAAGAGCCCACAGAAATGCCAGAATCTAGATGCTGACTTTTCACTGACTAAGTGAGAGTACACCAATCAGAATCGTTCTGATCAAATCAGTGTTTGAATATGTGAAGCCTAACAAGCAGATTGGCAAGCAAGAATGGCTCATCTATTTGCCTTCTAAGAAAGTGTACTGTTTTTATTGCCACCTGTTTTCTGATACCAAAAAGTGGGGAATATTCTGCGAAGGCTGCAATGATTGGAAGAATACTGCATACATTACCAATCATGCAATGTGTGAGCAGCATGCATTGTCAATTAGCAGCTACTATGCCCGAAAAAGAGTCAGTGGCAGAATTGATACCCAAATGGGAAACCAGTTTTTGGAAGCTCGTGCTTATTGGAAGAACATTCTCCGACGCGTAGCTGAAACAATAGTTTTTCTTTCTGAATGTGGTCTGTCATTCTGTGGCTCAGATGAGACCATTGGAATGAAACACAATGGCAATTACCTTGGTGTTCTAGAGCTAATTGCTAAGTTTGACCCTTTCTTAGCTCAGCACATCGATTGAAAACATGAATAGTGGAAAAGGCCATACATCATATCTATCAAAGATATTTGTGATGAATTCATTGCACTGCTGGCAAAGAAGATGCTATCGGCCATTGTAGATGACATCAAAGATGTGGGATATTTTTTAGTGTCCATTGACTCAACACCAGAGGTATCACATGTAGATCAACTGACTGTCATCTCGTGTTAGGTGCTACCCAGCAGACCAGTTGAATCATAGAATCATAGAATATCAAGGTGGGAAGGGACCTCAGGAGGTCATCTAGTCCAACCCCCTGCTCGAAGCAGGACCAATCCCCAACTGAGTGCTTCATGACCTTCGTAAACATCCCCAGACACACAGGAGAAACTTGCCTTGTACCTACTCAATTTCCACCCTAAAAGTGGGATTGACATTTGACTTGGTCGTGGCCAAAGCTATGACAATGCAAGTAATATGAGTGGTAAATATTCAGGAATGCAAGCAAAGATAAAAGAGCGCAATGCTTTGGTTGATTATATATCATGTGCGGCACGCTCACTCAACCTTGTTGGCCAGTCTGCCATGGATTGCTGTGTTCAAGCAGTTTCTTTTTTTTTGGATTTGTCCAAGAATTGTACAATTTTTTTCTCTGCATCAACCGGTTGTTGGGCAATTCTTAGAGATTCACTGCCAAAGGGATGCCCAGTGCCCAAATCACTCTCAGGAACACGGAGTGCCAATGGTGAAGCTGTGAATGCAGTTGTTCTGGAATACCCCCAAGATCGTTGAAGCACCAGAGAGCATCAAGGATGATTAATCTTAAAAAATCAACTACCAGAAAAGATGTGAAGATCCTAAGTGATGTAATGCGCACTTTGGAAACTGGTATTTTCTGTGAGGTCTGGAATGATATATTTCAGCCATTCAACAGGTGCAGTCTAAGCTTGCAAAGTGCTCACATTAACCTTTCCACTGCTGTAAACCTAATGAGGAGTCTTCAACAAATGTGGGATAGTTTTGATGAGCATGAAATTCAGGGGGCTGCAAGGACTGCTAACGATGAGTATAAGTCAGCCAAATGCCACAAAAGACAGAAGACATGAGACAATACAACTCTCCACTCATTCAGTGACAAGAAGGCCTTCAGAGTTAATACTTTTGTCATGAGCTGGATCACAGAAACCCCCTTGAGATTCCCACCAGATGTGCCTAGACTACCTCTGAACCTGTTTTCCCTGCCAGCTTGGGACTTCAGTGCCTTGCCTTGTTTGAGCCAGACATACTTGCCTGCTGCAAACAAAGATCCAAGTCTGAACCACGTCCCCCACAAGCTGCAGGCTTAACTGAAAACAGCTTAAGAAGTGCTCCTGTCTCCAGCACTCAGATACCCAGCTCCCAATAAATCTGTTTTACCCTGTATAA
Source organism: Gopherus evgoodei (assembly GCF_007399415.2). Taxonomy (NCBI): domain Eukaryota; kingdom Metazoa; phylum Chordata; order Testudines; family Testudinidae; genus Gopherus; species Gopherus evgoodei. The sequence continues at coordinate 33,451,856 of NC_044327.1, forward strand.
ACCTTATACAGGGTAAACTCATGAATTGTTCTCCCTCTATAACACTGATAGAGAAGTATGCACAGTTGTTTGCTCCCCCCATCAGGTATTAATGCATATGATGGGTTAATTAATAAGTAAAAATTGATTTTATTTAATACAAAAAGTAGGATTTAAGTGGTTCCAAGTAATAACAGAGAGAACAAAGTAGATCACCAAGCAAAATAAAATAAAACACGCAAGTCTACGCGTAATACAGTAGGAAACTAAATGCCGGTAAACTCACTCAGAGATGTTCCAACAAGCTTCTTTGACAGACTAGCCTCCTTCTAGTCTGGGTCCAGCAATCACTCACACCCCTGTAGTTACTGTCCTTTGTTCCAGTTCCTTTCAGGCATCTCTTTGGGGTGGAGAGACTATCTCTTGAGCCAGCTGAAGACAAAATGGAGAGGTTTTCCCAGGGCGCATATAGTCTCTCTCTTGTGGGTGGAAATCCCTCTCTCGCCCTGTGTAGAATCCAGCTACAAAATGGAGTTTTGGATCACATGGGCAATTCACATGTCCATGCATAACTCAGTTTTCTACAGGATGCTCCCAGGAAAGCTCAGATGTGGATTGGTGTCTATCAATGTCCATTGTTAACCAAATATGCCCAATTACTTGAATAACCCCTTCATACTGTGTTGACCAAATCTGCCTTAGGTGCTTTCTACAGCAAACACTTTAAATACAACCATAGAGCCAACGCTCATAACTTCAGATATAGAAATGATACATGCATATGAATAGAATGAAGACATGCAGAAGAATATAACCTTGAAAAGATATGTTACATGGCATATCTAGCATACAACATATTCCAGTTATGTCATATTTACACTCATAAGCATGTTTCTATAAAGCATTATGGGATGCAATGTCACAACCTTCATCACAATCATCAACAAACTGAAGAGTTCATTAGAACATCGGATCGAGGCCTATGAAAATGTTGACAACGTTTTAGAGTACTGACAAATTTTTGGCCTAACAATTCAAATTCCAAAGTCTGTGATGGTATCAAATGTCTGTGTCAGAAGTACCCAGACAATCTCTCAGTAGATTTTACTAAAGAATTCATTCAATTTGTTGAACTCACATCACTCTGATATATAGAGAGAAAAGATGACATAAGCAAATCTTTTTGGATGTACCGAGTTATCATTCAATCCAATGTGATAGAATGTTTCCCAAATGTTGAAACTGCATTATGGTTGTATTTGTCACTAATGATCACTAACTGTAGTGGAGAACATTCCTTCTCTCTTCTAACAAGGCTAAAAAAAATGTCCTCCGATCCACCATGACTCAAGAGCATCTCAGTGTTTTGTCCCTCTTGAGCATTGAGAATGAAATTATCAGGTCTTTGAATTGCAATGACATCATTCATGACTTTGCCACAGCTAAGCTTGGAAAAAAATGTTTGTTTGAAGAATTGAGTGTCGTGAGAATAGAATAAATTTGTTAATTTTACATAAATATATATGTAAATGAACATATGACTTCATAATTTTTTTTGCAATCTGTAATTCATACTTAGGCCCTTCCCTCCCATTAGTCTTAGGCCCCTCATAGCCTTAATCCGGCCCTGCATGTCTGTATTGTCTGCTCTTCTTTTCTGTATCTGTCTCTATGGAGCTGCCAGGCAGTACCTTGATGGACTTTGGGGTATGAGAAGTGATCCTCCCTCAATACTATTAGTCTGCCTGCACAATTTTCTGACTTGTTGTACAAGATAGCACAGGAAAAGTAGACATTCCCTCTGAGGAAATGAGTCAAAATGGCTTTAGTCAGCTACCTTAAGCACAGAGCTGAGTGAACCATTGATATTTTGGGCGGTGGGCTGAACTGATTCAAACTGAAATTATTCATTTTTTTTCTTCCCTGCAATGAAAAACATACAAATTTCTAGTTGAACGAAATGTTTCATTTGACCTCAAATCATTTTGGGGGTGGGGGTATGTTCACCCTTTTTTGGTTTTGTATTACTTTTTTTTTAAATAAATAAAATTTAATTTCAAAATGAAATGTTGCGAAATGAATAGTTGAAATATTTTGTTTTGACATGGTTTAAATGAACTGTTCCAACCTTTTTGAGGGGGAAATAATTTTTTGGCTGAAATTCTTCACTAAATTTGACCTGAATTTACATTTTTCAAGGCACTGAAACTATTTGTGTTGTGGGGAAAATTTAGTATTGCTGGAAAAACTGCCTAACTCTATTAGCACATACAGTAGGTCACCCATGAAGGGAACCAGACCAAACACAATGCACAATCAGAACCAGCTTGTCCAGTCTTAGATTAGAAAAATGAGTAATAATATCCTCCTATAAGTACAGTAAAAATATTGATAGTATTTTCAATTTTGGTGATATTTCCGCCTAGTTAATGAACCCTATAGCAGGCATCAGTGGAAGACTACTTCAGCCACCTCTAGGCAGAACAATTTTCTTGTCTTGGAAGCTTAACTTGTAAGGTGTGGGTTAGTCCTGTCAAAATTGAGACTGGCCCAACAAGTAGCAAGGCAACCAGATGCTGGGTTAGTGAATAGCAGAAAACACTTTTTATGACTTAAGTACAACTTTCAATTTTGGTCTCTGTAGGAAAGATTTCTGCCTTCTTACGAGCTGTGTGGACAATGACAACAAAGATCTGTTCTGAGCTAGATCCAGAATAAGCTTTTTCCTTTCCTATACATTGGCTCTGAGCATACATTTGGCTGTTAGTTTTGTCTGCCTGCTTTCATTATGTCACAAGACTCCATTTCATAGATCCAGTTCAGAGAATTGTCCTCCTCCCTTTCAATATCATTTAAACCTACCTTGTTGGTTTTTACACTCGTTTTATGATGCACATCCAAATTCTGAACTGTGTACTATTTAGGTGCTTATACAATAAGATCTGCTGCTGAAGGAGACATATAACTGAGTGGAATAACTCCGTAGATGTATGGAGTAAATCTTTATTATTTGGTCAAATAGATTTTCCACTACATTTTATTGCACTATAAGTCTGTGATAGGCAAAACAATATTAACACAGGACTCAATTAGTTTGACACCCATTAGCAAATACGCTTACCTTATTGGCCCTAAGTTTACATGACTTGTACAACTAAATCTAAGGTAAAAGTGCCATGAAATCTTTTCAAATCCCCCCTCCTTACTAGAGTCACAGATAAAAGTACCTATGCAACTTTACAGAGCTTTTTATCAGCTCCTGAAGTTTCTACAAAAGCCTGTTGCTGACCAGGAAACTAGGTCATGCAATTGTTCGGCAATAAGGATGATCTTTTGATGTGTCTCAGCAGCAGCTTTCCTTTAACAAGAGTCCTGTGGTTCCAGCTCCTCACAAATTGATTCATGCCGCAGATGATATTTCCTTCGCTTTAATGAAATGCTTCTGTCTTAAGGTTTTTCTGATTTATAGAGTCTGTTCATGCATAGACGTTATTCTGTGGTTGTTTCTTAATTATTGAAATATATTTTCAAATGGCCTCTCCTGAAGCTTAGAAGTATGTTTACCGACTGCTGCCAAGCTAATACCTGAGATATACTATGTATAGCTGGAGGACACTAAAAATTAACATGACCGGGCAATAAATGGTGACATACAGCCACACAGTTCAGTTCAAATTGATCTTTCATGGCCACTGGGGGCATTTTCAGAACCTCATTTTTCAAGCAGCAGTGTTTTCCTAACCCCCCAGTGCTGAGAAGAAATGAATTACACTTTTATTTTGGTGGCTGTGTAAACTGACAGTGTTAGCAAACACAGAGTGAAATATGTATGCTCATTTGATCAGATACCCCTTTAGCAGAGACATGAATTATGAATCTGTGAAAATGATTGTTGCTAGCTATACTGCCTTGATATTAATAGGATAAGAAGGCAATGCAGCAAGTATCTGGGATATATTTTCTGATAGAACCCCTTTTCCTTTTAAGAATATGCATTTGTGTACACACACACACACACACACACACACACACACACACACACACACACACACACACACACACACACACGGGCAAAAATACTTCAATGCTTGGCTAACCCCATCTGCCTATGACATCTTTGAATATATAAGCTATTATAAAAAAAATTATCCATGCAGTTAAAGGAAAAATAACTTTTCCTATCTACTGTTCTGAGTACAGAACTATAAATATTGAATCATAACTTGCTGTACTTTTAGCCCGTCTAAGCAAAAGGAAACGCCATCAGACAGAGAGACGGAAATATTTTAGTCAGGTGCATGTTTATCCTGATAAAACTTAAAGTGCTGGATATTGATGTGAGGCATGGTATAGCTATTTGTAGTTAACTATAAAAGTATCAAAAATCACTTCCTGTGATCAGTTTAAAAGGGTCTTAAATTCTGACTCTACTTCTGGCTTTATTTAAACTTTGTCTAATCGCTTGGCCTACTCCTGCAAAACTGAGTAAAGCCCAAATAAAGGGTCTTTTTGTTCCAGCATACATGTACTGAAGCATTGAAGGAAGGAATCCCAAGTTCCAGCAGGAGTTGCAGGGTCATGTCATCTGTGTGGCTGGACTAAGGCCAGCTGTTGCTGGCTATTGAGTGGGAATAGTAGTAAACAAGATCTGCTGTTCCTTTCTATCCATTCATTGGTTTGGAACCTTTGTGTGTTCATGCTATGCTGGAACTCAGTGGCTACACCTCCCGCCTTCCACTTCTCCTCACCACTCCACGGCATTGTAGCATGGAGAGAGTTGTTGTGCAAGGATGTGCTGTAATGCGTATGAGAGGGTCAGGCATATGATGAGATAAACTTATGTGGAGTTTTTGCCCATGCAGTGAAGTGGTAATGCAGTTTCTAGTGCATTTTGTTCTAATAATGCATGTACATAAGAGGGCTCAGAATAAGGCCCAATGCCAATAGTGACTGTGAGAACAGTCCTCTTCAAGCCATATAGACCATAGCAGTCCTTTGAGCCAGGAATTCTGATATCTGATCTATGGAGGCCAACAGAATCTCCACTTCTAGATCTATTTGTGTTTATTTTAAAAGGTTATTTTAAAGTATACTGGAACAATGTACTGTGATATGTACCAAGCCATGATAGTTTCAAACACTATCTTGCAGTTTCAGCACTGCTGTGTTTTAAGGTATTTGTGATGCATTGGATCACAGAAACCCCCTTGGGACTGCCAACTGATGTGCTTAGACTACCTCTGAGCCTGTTTCCCCTGCCAGCTTGGGACTCCAGAACCTTGCCAGTTTGAGCCAGACACGCTAGCCTGCTACAAACCCAGGCCCAGGTCTGAACAACCTCCCACAAAAGCTGCAGGCTTAACTGAAAACAGATTAAAAAGGTTCCTGTCTCCAACACTCAGATGTCCAGTTCCCAATGGGGTCCAAACCCCAAATAAATCAGTTTTACTCTGTATAAAGATTATACAGGCTAAACTGATAAATTGTTCTCCCTCTATAAGTATGCACAGCTGCTTGCCCCCGCCCCAGGTATTAATACATACTCTGGGTTAATTAATAAGCAAAAAGGTGATTTTATTAAATACAAAAAGTTCAATTTCTTGGTTTCAAGTAATAGCAGACAGAACAAAGTGAATTACCAAGCAAAATAAAATAGAACCTGCAAGTCTATGTCTTATATAGTAAGAAAACTGAATACAGATAAAAACCTCACCCTCAGAGGAATTCCAGTAAGCTTCCTTTACAGACTAGTCTCCTTCTAGTCTGGGTCCAGCAATCACTCTCACCCCCTGTACTTACTGTCCTCTGTTCCAGTTTCTTTCAGGTATCTTTTGAGGTGGAGAGGCTATCTCTTGAGCCAGCTGAAGACAAAATGGAGGGGTTTCCCAGGGGCTTAAATAGACTTTCTCTTGTAGTTGGAGACCCCTCCTCTCTCCTATGCATAATCCAGTTCCAGGATGGAGTTTTGGAGTCACATGGGAAAGTCACATGTCCATGCATAACTCAAAACTTACAGGTAGCAGCCATGGTTCACATGCTGCCTTGAACGTCCTCAAGTAAACTTCTTATGTGGATTGGAGTCTTCCAAGATCCATTGTCCGTTAAATGCTTCTTGACTGGGCACATAACTTGCACATTCTTTTCTCAAGAACCTGACCAAATGCTTTACTAAGGCTACTTAGAAATCAAGCAAGTACACAGCCAATATTCATAACTTCGAACGCAAAAATGATGCATGCATACAAATAGGAGGGATAGATTCAGTAAATCATAACCGTTACATAGATATGTTACATGGCATATGTAGCTTAAAACATATTCCAGCTATGTCATATATACATGCATAAGCATATTTCCATAAAATCTTAGGGGGTGCAACGTCACAGGTATAACTCTTAATTCTTTTTCTTTTTAAAAAGTGTGATTGGATGTTTAACTTCCACCAGGACAGATGCCAGAGGGTAAAAAGGGACCTCAATTTAATGTCTTGTGTGAACTGCAAGCACCTTGTAGCATAAACTCAAACAGCTGCATCTGAACAGGCTTATCTGAATCTCTTGGATCTGTGAAACTGGAATGCCAGTCCTATGAGCCTTGTATTTCCTGTATTTCCTACTCTACTCCTTAGTTCAGAAGTGCTGACAACAGCTGCAGCCTTAAAGATTATTTATTGGCACTGTAAGTTTCCTGTCCCAGCTAGACCCAAGAAGCAAAGTGAGAATAATGTTTGGGAAGTGTGTGGGGGAGAGATGGAGAGGACTGAGGGAGACTTATTTAAACTTTTTCAATGCTTTTTGAAAGGCTTTAGTTTTGAGAAAATTCTTATTTTACCTGAACCAATGCACTCATCCCTACACACAGCTCCCATGATTCAGCCACACAGCTTCCAATTAAACTTGTGTGGCTAAATCCCATGGAATGCTTTGAAAAATTAGGACTATCGTTTTCACAAATGACTAGCAAAGATCAGGTCATATTTAACATTTGGAAAAAGCATTTAATCGTGAAGTTATAATGACAGCAATACAGTATTACATCCTAAAAACTTAGCAAACACCAGTAATTTCAGATACCTTCACATAAAACACAGATTAAGTGATAACCGAGGAATTATGCATACAAATATTGCAAAGTAACAGTACTTTTCCAATGTGCTGCAAAGTAACAATACTATTTCCAATGTGCTGCTTTGAAAATATGCTATTGTCTTTTGTTACATCAGTATAATATAGGGAAAAATGCTTAACCAGCTGACTCTGCATCTTAATGTCAAAGTCACTAAAACCTTTCCATTCACTTAAACTGATGGTGGGCATATAAGCATGTGCCAATAATAGAGGAGAACTAACTCTCACTGCCTACTGTAACTCCTTAGTAAGGTTAACAAACTACATTAACCATTCACTCATCTGTAGATCATAATTAATCACTCCCTGAAAATTACATTGTATGAGGACAGACATGATTCATTAAACGTCTAATTAATTCTATTTAATACTATTTCATAGTTCATTGATAATTGCTGAGAGAAGGATTACATTGTAGGATATTTGATGCTTTAATGCTAAAGATGCAAATAGGGCAAACATGATCTAGAATGAAATATGAATACTTACAAATGAAAATGTCACTTGTTTGTCTCAACAGTGCTTTGTAGCATCACTATACTGTACTTAAGGATTTGTTAGCATTTTCACTGTCAATCTCTCTCTTTACTGGTTTCTAATCTGACTGTTGCATCTGAACCAAGGATTCATTTTTTAACACTGTTCTGCAGCCTGGAAGTAAGTATTTAAAAAACATAAATTAAAACAATGCAGTGGAAGTTTTGAGTGGGGCTAATTGCAGGATCGAGAATTCATCAGCAAAATCTGACTTTGCAAGAGATCAATAGTAGTGTGAAATTTTAAATTTTAGGGCTTTTAGAAATAAGAATGATCAAGATAATTGACTAAAAAGAGTGGCTGCATTAAAATTATTATCATGATTATTATTTTATAATGGTTATGCCTAGAGGCCAAGGCCCATAGTACAAACTTGTAGCTAAGAGATGAAAACTTTTCTAAAGAGCTTACTATCTAAGGGCTTGTCTACATAAATGTTTAGTTCATGGCAAGCTTGGATATAAATCTACTTCTCATTGGCCCGCCAAGTATGGCTTGTACACTAAAAGTTCCCTAGAGAGCACTTTGATCTGCTCATGTTTCAAAGCTGAAAAATCTGACTGGATGTTTTAGAACTTGTTGGTCTATATATTAAGTAAATGTTTTATTTTAAAACTTTTTGAAGACTTAATTGGATTTTACACGGTATAAATATGAAGAAAATGAGAAAAAAGCTAAAGCAAAATGTAAGAGACCCTAATAATATGCAGTTACAAAATAGAAATTACAACACATTTGTGGTTATGTATGTAGTCCAAAATGTCACTAACACCCTATATATTCATGGAAAGGTTTATAATCACATCCTTTCAAATGGCTTTTATTATTGATCCATGTGATGTTCTTTGGCCTATGTAAATTGATTTTGGTAAATTCAGTTCAGTTTGGTGGATTGACCTCCATCAAATCAGCCAATACTACCACAATTGACATTAATTGACACTTTGTTGACAGTCTTATCTGGGAAACCAATGGCTGAATAGGCATGGAAAACTAAACTGCCCTCTTTCCTTGGTTAGGTGTACGCCTGTTTCTGAAGCAGAATTAGGAAATATATTTTGGTGCAGCCTATTCGAACCTATTTTTCAATCTCTGGAGTGTCAGGCTGACACGGATCAAGAGTATTAAACTAGGCTTTAAACTCCAATTAAAAAAGGTGTTAGATACTAATGGAGATTGAAGACCTCTAATAATTGACGCAACAGTTACAACACAGGTAGCAGAAGTGCTGTACATCACACTGCTGTGTCACATGGGAATGGTGACAATGATGGATTAACTGAATACCTGTTTGGTTCATTCCCTCTGAAGTACCTGTCATTAGCCACTGTCGGAAGACAGGATACTGGGCTAGATGGACCTTTTGGTCTGACCCAGTATGACCATTCTCATCTGTTTTCCTGCTGAGACCACTTCTACTGATGAAGACAACTATCTCTATGATCATTCATACCTCGTCCTTTCTGTGGAAATGTACAATGAGCATGCCAATTATGATGTGGATAACTGTCTTCTAGGACCTGGATTGAGACCCGCAACTCATTTCACATGAGCTACCAAACAGCTACTCTGTTTATTATTGGTGTAGGCCAGATGTGAACCAGGAACTTAGAGATGAAAGGTTCTATGAAACTTCTTCCTTACTCCATCTCTATTTTTATTATCTGTGAAAATCTACAGTACATAAGACATGCAAGATCCCCTACAAACTGGAGATTTTTTCCAAACCTGGATAAAAGAACAAGTAAAGGACAAAATCTCTGCTTTTTTGACTGTTGAAGTCAGACTGTTCATGTTTACATAGTATATAGTTCCATCTAAAGTAAAGACAAATGGTTGAATCCTCTGCTGGTATAAATTGGGGCAACTCCATTAACTTCAAAGAAGCTGTGCCATTTTACATTGGCAGAGAATTTGGCTCAATGTGGCCTATTCAGAGAAATGATGAAGATGATAAATTCAGTCTGATCAGATTAGACTTTTTATGATGATGACTTAATGATGATTATGTTGTAATGTGCTTTGCCTTTAGAGTAACATACATACATTCAGGGAGTTCAAACCAATTTATAAATATTGGGATTGATTCACGGTAGAGTTTTGCCAGCCTCTGACTTCTTGGTGGAAAACTCCTAGAACTGGGCAGTCCACTCAGGAGGTGATTGAAGTGGAACTAGATTCCTGCAACCTGTCTTTTGTCTGGGCCTGGAACCATTGCCTTGAAAGTAGGAGAGGGACATAGCCAAACAAGATAATGATGAGATGATTCATTGCATCCCACAGGGAGTCTTCACCAGTACTCACCTATTTTAGGTGGGTTTATACTCCGCACTGCTAAGCTGTACTTCCGCTGCCCATGCTAACATGTCCACTCACCCACTAGAGCCGGGAATCACACCCCAGCTCGTAATGTAGACATAGCCTTGGTGTCACTTTTTGAATGAATTAAAATTGCATTGGTCCATGAAAAGAAAAAATAAATTGAAAAAATGTAGACGTTTAATTTTAGATTACTTGTTTCATAACACGTTCTGTGTAATTTACATACTTTGAGCTTGCATATAACTGAATACAAATGAGTTTTCTGGCTATAAACCACTAAAAAAGTACAGAAGTAACAAAAAAGCACCTGTTGTGTAATAAATTTTATATTGTGTGCTTCTGTCACTGTAACTCTAGTGTCTTGGAGAAGGCATTTAACTGTAACACTTTAAATAAAAAAGAGGGCATGGTATTCCCACCTGAAATATTCTTATTCCTAGACATGCTGCTTTTCTCCTTTCCAGTAAAAGCCTATTTAAACTGATTAATGCAAAAGAAAACTTTTGCCTTTTGGCATTGAAATCACTGGATTGGTCTTTGTTCTTAAGAAATAACCTGGGAATGAACTATGCATTAATAGATCATAAGTTGGTGCTGTTTAAATTATGAGGCAGTGCTTTTTGCATTATGCTTTAATGATGCCAAGTGTGGTGGGGTGTTCACCCACGTCAGCCCCGACAGGATGAAGGAAGCTGAGAAAGGGGCCAATTAGTGAGACAGGCAACACGTGAAGGATTTAGGCTGGAGAAGCAGCTGGTGTTTGGAATATGGAGCTCAACTGAGTAGGAAACTGGCAACAGAAATGACTGCAGTGAGGCAGTCTGCAGCTGTCCTCTGTGCATTAGAGTGGGAAAAAGTGAACCCAGGGAGAGAGTGAGAGCCTGGTCTTGAGGGAAGAGCATACTCAAAAGAGAGAAGGGTGGAGGAGAAGTAAGAAGCAGCTTGGGGAAAGTAGCAAGGTTAAAGACTGAGCAGATCATGTTAGCGCATTGTAGGGTCCCTGGGCTGGAACCCAGAGTAGTGTGCAGGCCTGGGTTCCCCTACCAGCCACTGACAGTGGCATTGCTTGGATAATGGGTCCAGTGAGAGACTATACCCCAGAAGAGTAAACCTCATAGTGACCTGGTCGGAGAGCTGAGCCATGAAGAGGAAGCTGCAGCCCCGGAGCAAAAGAGAGGCTGCAGAGTGAGAGAGCAAGGACAACAGGGAGGAGAGACAACAAGGGGAGGTTTTGGACCTGGAAGGAAGCTATTCCCCAGAGCAGTCAGGAGGAGGTGCCACTGCGTACCCCATGACGTTAAGTTACAAACTCTTAACATGGGCCTTTCTTATTCATTAGTAAAATGTAAAGCCAAGAATAGCAGCATCTGTATGGTGTATGTTGGTTCTTTCCAAATTATAGGTACCTTATTCCATTCAAACTCAGAAAATCCATAATTTCTTTTCCCGTGATAGATTGTCTGCTGTGGGTGAAGAGTGGTTTGGCTGTACAGTATATTAATAATAATGTATTTTGGAGCTTTGAAGTACTTTACATGTTCAAAGTGATGTAGAAACATTCATTAATTTCTACAACCCCTGTTTTAAGTGAGGAAAATATCTTCACTTAGTTGGGAGGGAAATGAAGACTCAGGACCAAATTCAGCCATTGAAGTAACCACGTGCAACTCCTTCTGCCTTTAATGAGAGTTCTGCCCACTTACTGTCAGGCTGTATTTAGTCCAGAGAAATTAAATGACTAAATTCAGGAGTTCCTAATCTGCAGTCCCAGTTCAGTCAATTAGACTGCATAGTTTCTTATGAATTTTTAAAAAGGAACATTCAAACATAAAAATAAATGTCCATGAGCCAATATCTGGGTGGTCTTTCTAGGCCCTATATACATATCTGTATAAAATATGCATACTGAGGGACTTCTTACTTTTCCCCTGGAGGAACAGTTGTTGAAGGGATACCAGGGAAACAGAACTGGTAGAGTTACGCTGGAAGCAACCAGACCCATGGACAAAGCAATCCCCAGAGTTTAATAAAATTCCACTTGTTCAACTTGACCTGCATTCATCTTCACTCTTTGCAAATGAAACAATGAGAGCAATAAGTCTCAGTCCACAAGAAATGCAACTAGTACTATTGTGATCACTAAATACTGCCAGATCTGTGGCACTTTGCATGGAGTAATGTCCTGATGATATCTCCTCTAGGTCCCTGACTAAACAGCTACAGGTACTGTTCCCAGACAGTCCCTCACAGGAAATACTCTAAAACTTGTCCATGCTGGGACTGTACTTTGTGGCTACTCATGCAATGCAGACAAGCTCAGAGTTATGTACCTCAGTATTGAGTCTTAGTGACTAGATTTAAATTCCTTTCAATAACCTGACACACACAATGTCTGAAGTTCAGTATACTGGAAATACCAGCATAATCTAGTAGTAAAGCTATGTAAACACCAACACCCAGAATACTTTTGAAATGGCAGCCTGTTTTGCAGGCACAGAATCAGCTTAGCTCACCCTATGACACTTCTCCAACAACCCCCTAGGCAGGAGATGTACTTGTCTTAAGAAAGGGCATAGTTAAGGATAGTCTGAGGCCCTGGATATTTCTAGTGGCTATAATGGAGTTTGTGGAAGCTGGAGGACAAGTCAGGACAGCTCTCAGGCTGCTGTAGCCTACGCTGGCAGCTGATCTGATCCACCAGCAGCCTTGGTATTGGGGAGGAGCACTACCTCTCCTTTTGGTTTCTTTGCTGGTTTCATCGCTAGCACAAACATAAATAGTGCCCTAGGTATGTTTCAAATAATCTCTTCCCCCCCACTCTGCAAATGTGCTAATTCCTACTGGACATCCCAAAGAGATGCACTAGAGTGAGAAACTCAACAAACCTCCCAGTGAAACAAGAAACAAAAAAGTGATGGGTATAGGTCTACACTGAGATAATATCATAGGCCCTCAGTGAAGATAGGATTACTGGATCAATTGGAATGATACATCTGATTTACAGAATGAATTGCATTTTTGTTTAAGAAGAGAGGTATCAAATATTTGCTCAGGGCTGATGTTGAAGAAACATTCCTTACTCCCTATATTTTAGTGATATTGTTCATTGTTCTGGATAGAATGAGAACAGTCAAAGGATATTATGAGACCTTGGGCTATCTGCTGCCTTTTATAGATGCCTTTTCTGACAAGTTGCAGCAACATCATGGAGGGTTTACTCAGTCTTCCTGACACTTAAGCAAATTTCTTTCTTTCTTTGGTTTATCCTGCTTATTTCGACTGGATCCAGCCTTTCCTTTTATTGGATTGATTCTGTGTTAATTAAGAGAGCTGCATTCTGCCACTTATCCATTTATATTAGGAGAAACAAACCTGTCACTGGTGAGATGTTCCTAGAAAAAAATCTGAGAATAGGGCCCTGGGTGACTAATTCAAATACTGAAGACAGTCCCATGTGGCCAACAGATCTTTTTAAAGGAGCCATTATAACCTAGCTAGCTTGAAATTTTGGAATCTTTAAATTAAAATCCATTCAGAAAGCTCCTTGTTTTTAAAAGAAGCAGTTTGCTTGTGGTGAGCTCCATGATAGATCTTTGCCCATAAATTATATGAATCTGAATTAAGTCTTTCAAGGTCAGTGTTTGGCTATGTCTGTGGTGTGAGTGAGGGGTGTGATTCTCAGCTCATCTATACAGACTCATGCTAGCTCAAGGAGAGCTAGTGTATGTATAACTAGTAATGTAGCAGTGTTAGCACAAGCAGCAGCAGCAGCACAGCTAAGCTATGTCACGTACAAACCTGCCTGAACCCTGTGGGTACATACTTGGCATGGCTAAGCCATGCCTCTGCTGCGTCTTCCTGTGCTACAGAGGCTACAATTTATACTTATGCTAGCACAAATATGTGTATGTGAGCTGGGGGTCACACCCTAGCTCCTAGTGCAGACATACCCCTTTGAAGACTTGATCCATCAGAGATGAAGTTAAAACAAAGATACTGTATTAATATAATATTACAAACAGAGATTGGCCTTGTTACTTTCAGTTCAAGGCAAAGAAGAAATATGCAGTTGCCTTCACTTGATAAAAAGTCTCTAAGCTAGTTTAGACTGTATCTGGTATCTTAAACTGAAGCGACTACATGTTGGGTGATGTTTAGTAATGCTCAGTAAGACAGAGACAAAATAGTGCTGCCTGTCCACACAAGGTCTTTTTGATGCTATTCCTGATGGTTTTAATGCTATGCAGGAGGATGGTCTTGCCAGTTAGCCACCTAATTAAGCAAAATGACTTGTCTGATAAATTTAATCCTGTTAATGACTACCAGATGCCCACAAAAGTCATTTGGGATTATAGTGAGTAATGATTACTTTAAAATGCTATTAACCGTTTCACACTAGGATTTTCTGTAACCGTGAGGGATTCCAGAATCTCTTTTCTGAAGTAGAGGGGGAAAATCAGCACTGTCAATTTGTGGCTTCTATATATTTTTTATTTACGCAGCCATTTTAGACAATAATCCAGCTATAAGGTAACCTTCTTTTATAATGAATACATCAGATAGATACTGAACAGAGGTAGTTGCCAATATTGAAGTAATACTTTGTAATAGAGGTATGCGGAGGACAGAAGTTCTGTTTCACAAAGGATTTTGAAATTTGGCCTCATTAGGAGTGTGATCAAAAACAAAATTAAAAAAGAAAAGCTCAGGTTGGGTCACATGGAATGTTTTCTTGTTTTGATGAAATCAAAGCATTCAGAATCAGTATCAACTTTTGAAAACAATTGATTATATTGTAATACAAAATGAAAGACGCTTGAAATGTCACTTTGAAATGAACAATCAAAACAATTCAAATAATGTCATAATGGGATGTTTTGATATTGTCTCAACTCTTTTTGCCCTGTCTAAAACAAAACTCTGGTGAAATCAGGTTTATTTCATGAAGTGTTTCATTTTTGATGAACCTCTATATTCCAGAGGAACATAGTCTGTTGCAATGTCACTGACCAGCTCTAATTTGTAGCTCTTGGTGATGGCTTATTAGCTGTGATCTGAGAGCTCCCAACTTCATTTAATATTGAGACCAGTCTCAGCAGTGACACAAGGAGAGCAGATAAAATAGGTAGCTATCTCCTACTAAGCTGCAATATCCCTTTCCTTAAATCTTATCAGCTGAATAATTTAAATGTCATGTCAATATTATATATGGATTCCACACTCAGAGCTGTGAACGACTACTGCAGCTATTAATTTTAGCCCAATGTATCTTCAAATGCATTCTGGTGGATTTAGGAACTTATTGTACTGAATATATAACAGTGATTGCAAACCTCAAAAAAGTTTGAAATCCTGAAAAGCCTGGATGCTTATCTGAAGTATTTGACTAATCAGATTTGCAAAATGAGGCTGGATGTTTAATGTAAACAGGTTTTCTCATTATATGTTGTCACTTCAGTTTCCATTTCTAATCAGAACAAGAGAAGGTAGAGGCTTGTACCACATCAAAAAATAGTGTGGGTGGGTGGGGGAAGGAGCACAAATATTATCAGGAAAAGTTCAGTTCAGGTTTGGCCTGAACTGATTAATAGTTTTTGTTATCCAGTCTGGTTCATGCAACCCTACTGTCAATCAACCATGATAGTCCAAATGGTTTCGTGACCCTCAAGGATTCCAGTTTGGTGTAATCTTCACTAGGGAAAAAACTGTGTTCTTAACTTGTATTAGCTAACACATGAAGTAAAACCCTAGTGAAGAGAAGTCAGTTTGTAGTTAGCAGGTCAAGGTAAGGGTTAAGGGGGAGGCTAGCGTTTATTTTGATTTGATAATTTGTGTGAAACTACAAACCGCCTTGTTTTCATTAGGATTTTACCACGTTAGCTAACCCAAGTGAAGAATACACCTCTTTTCCTACTGATGATGCATCCATTTGGAATTACTTCCATTGTTGTGAAAATATTAACTAAAGAGTAATATGATGTTTATTAGAAAGCTATATGCAACAAATTAAACACAAATAGAAAAGCTGAAATAACATACACATTTTAAAAGATGCATTGAAATTTCATTGTCTTTGAAAAATGTGATAGAGGAAATGAATGCTTAACACAGGCCTGGCAAGTCCCTTGTAAATGCTTGGAGATTTTCACAGTGTTCAGATCCCTTCCTTTTGGGAACTAGAAATATATTTCAAATAGAACTCTTTTCCTTGATGTTGAAAAGGTACCCACTTTGTCACTCCCCACTAGGGGAGAGATTCTACCTCCTGACGGAGGGTCTCCTCCTGTGTATGGTCCCTAAAGAGGGATAGAGAAAGAAACTTTATAGTATAGTCAGAATGGTTGATATCCAGCACCCACTTGTCCGTTGTTATTGCACTCCATTTGTGGGAAAAGAGTGCCACCAAAGGAAAGTTACTTACCTTGTAATTGGAGTTCTTTGAGATGTGGGGTCCCTAGCTGTATTCCACTACCCACCCTTCTTCTCCTCTGCTTTGGATCATGACTTGATTCATGGCAGAGAGAGACCTGGAGAGGTGGTTGGTCCACTCTAGCCTTTATATGCTTGGCGCAGAGTGCAAGGAGAGCAAGAGCTTAGGTAAGGGCTAACAGGCACTGCTTGCAAGAATTCTCTGGTCTCAGAAGCATAGGGTGCATGTGTGCCCACAGTGAAATACACATATAGACCACACATCTTGAAGAACTTCACTTGCAACAAGGTAAATAACTTTCTTAGCTGACTCCTTCTTGCTCCCCAAGCATGTACCTCCACTCCTCATTTTAACAGCACCACAAGGAACTTCCCAAACTCTCTCTTAAATCATACAAATACGTGGCACCAACTTTTCCCCTGCTCAGGTGAACGGTGCAAATTTTACCCTCTATATTTTGTGAAATACCATTTTTGTGTTCTAGGGGACTGATCCCCCACTAGATGACAGACAGTATTTCTCTGATTTGTCTTCTCCCCCCCACTTCCAGGTAGCTTTAAATTTTGTTCTCGGCTTCACAGAAACCACATATATAAAGGTTGCTGCAGGGATGGGCTGAATCAATGGATCTCCATTGCCCAGACCATGCCTTTCACCAGCTCTTAACATCTACATTTTTGGCATCTGACTATCTGTGGCTCAGTGAGGGAGCTTATAGCTATTACTTCTGCTCTTTAGTGAACTTCTAATCGCTCAGGGCCCCCTGTGGCTTCCACTGGTGTAACTGTGGGCTTCAACAGGGAAGAAGAACAGTAATATATAAAACCTCCATGTCTAAATGTGAAAGGTGAATAACAGTCACTCTGGCACTATGCAAGTGTTGCCTGGTTTCATGATGTCAGCCAATCTTTTCAAGATTAAAGCTTAAAGAAATTCATATTTTACAGCGTTTGGGCTACCATAGGGGCATGTCACCCACTAAAAGACCTGACTCCCCTCCCAGTCCTTATGTGAAAGACCTGTAGCCTGCAACCTCTTTCTTTATGACTTTGAGGAGCACACAGTTGCCTGATCCCCTTCTGGAATCTTCAAAGGGCAACCACTTGACCTGCTATGCCCATCTGCTATCTTTGGGGTAGAGGCATTGTTGGGTGACAAAAGTCCATGCAGAAGCCTCCATCAGGCCTTATTGGTGCCTAACACAGCTGCTGATGGCATTTCTGGGACCTGAGATACCCAGAATGGACTAAACTACATATTTTTTCCTAGTTGCCTTGTAATCAACTAGATTGAAGGGGAGCAACAGGAGGAGCTCCCACCTCACTGGCCAAGGAGTGTTTGTGTGTGTAGGGGGGAGACGTGGGGTAGTGCTGCTACCACTAAGTCACTGAGAGGAGGGGGAGGCTATATTTACTCACCTTACCTACTGCTTACTTTAGGCCCTATGTGAAATGTACTTTTGAGGTGTTTCAGACTGCAGAGCAGTGTACAGGAAGCAATAAGACTCGGGAGACTTTGTGTGGGAAACAGATCTATCTCTGTTGGACTCTTTGAAGACAAAAGAGTCAAGTCACAGTCAGCCAGCCAGCTTCCCCTGAAGGCACCCAGCTGTTTCATGAAGATGTCAGGCAGAGCATAGTTTATCAACTATCAAGTCCCTAAGAGATGACATAAACAAGCTGGGTAAGGTTGAGGGATGAGGAGGAGGAGGGGATCAATATGAAACAGATGAAACTTGCCCATACGCACTGGTTTCAGTTAAAGTTTTGCTCTGATTTCTAGCCTCTCCATAAATATGAATCTTGATGAAAAATGACTGAAATCCAGGTGAATTGAAGTTGGTGGGTTTTGACCTGATTTTGAGAAGAATGTATGACTGATCAAGGTTCAACCTTTCTAATAAATATCAGGCATAATGAGAAAATAGTTTTTCTCAGGAATGGAACCAAGCACAGTCAATATGTGAGTTGGCTAGTTTCTTTTAAAACTCAGAAGGTAACTATCCTCATTATTTTGCCTATCATTTTCCCTCACTTCCTGTGCATCCAGTGCTTCAGTATATTATATTGAAAATGGATGAAAAGACTATCAACATGATATACATTTGGAGCAATGTTAATTTGTACTGTGTGGGATTACAATAAATCCACAGTGTCAGTAAAGAGACTTGCGAGTCAGTTGTGAAATAAATCAGTGATTCTAAAGATGCAGAGGTCTGTTCTGATGTGGCTGGATGTAGGAGATGTGTGTCGCTCCCATTCAGACTAATGGGAGTTACATGTGTAAATCTCTAATGTCTTGAGATAAGAATAGGCTTTAGAGTTTTTAAAAATCTTTGGCTGTTGGACAAATAGTCTGTCTTCTAAAGGATATATTTCTTTTTCTCGTGTGGAGGTGAGAATAAGGCAGAGAAACAAACTTCAGTCTAGCTGAAAAATAAAACTGATCCCTTTGAAGCAACATTAAGCAATTCTGCGTTATCTTCATACTGTGTGCCATCTTCCATTAGGATGTGTTCTGTGTACAATCTCAACCTCACCTGGACTGGATATTGGATTAGAATGTCACACACCAGCTAAGGGTTGTTGATTCTGGGTATTCATCTAATTGCTATGGAACATACCACTCAGAGCACTTTGCTATTGCTCTGGCTTGGACAAAGACCTGGCTTGCCGAACTGGTGGATCCTATCTACTCTGCGCAGCCGTTTCCTCAATAAAACCAGTCTTAGCTTTCCTTAGCAAATTCATTAATTTAAAGATAAAAATGTAATATGTAAGCAAAATGAACATGTGCCTATGATCACAGTGATTCTATATTTACTTCAGCAGCTGTGGGGCAACATTTACAGAATCATACTGCAGCAGCCCAAAGGCAAGAGTGAGCAAAATAACTGCATAAACAGAAGAGATGCAATCTACTGATTGTACTGGGTATACCAATACTCTTTGTCAGCTGGAATCAGAACTCCTCTCCTCCAAGCCATAAATGTCATACTGCTAACATTTACGAATAATGGAGATGTAAGTAGGGCCTGTGCTTTGGGAGCAGGTGTATCTGGGTTCTATTCCCTCTGCTGCTTTACAGTTCCAAGTGACAAAGGTGTGCAGCATAGTGATAGTCATGAAGTTCTATAGTAGGAAGCCATGGTTTGTTTCTTTTTGTGTATATGTATGCCACTGGTCAGTGTATGTTGTGTCTGGTTAATCCCTGCTGTCAAATATACAAGTGGAGTTTTTGTGTATTGTAATGAATACCCTTCAAACCACTCAAAAACCTAACAAATAGTAGTGATAGGAGTTGATTGATAGGTTACCAATGGGACCTGAAACTGTGATTGGCTGACCTAGTGGATAACCACAACCTCCAATGAAGATTCCATTTCATAGGGAGGGACCCCTTGAGTGATAAACAGGAAAAGAGTTGTTACATTATTTTGCTTTTTCTGTTCTTGTCTTTCTACCTCTGTACTGAGATTGAGAGCAAAAAGAGTTCATGGCTAAACTGGAACCAAGAGAGAGACGTGTGGGAACTTGAGTCACTGTGAATCTGAAAGAAGCAAATAACAATGGAGAGTCTCTTAAGATTCATCTCACATAAGCAGCTGAAAGAGTGGATGCTGACCTAGCTGAAACATTTGAGACTTTGCATTGGTGAGTCTCTTTCAGTATCAGATTGCTAACTGTACGGGCACTTGCCCTTCCTCTCATTGGAACAAAATATTTCTGAATGGGTTAAGTAGCCCTCTTCTTCCCTGTAAGCAACTTGAGGCACCTCTAAAGGGGGTTGATTTTTCCACAGGGCAGCTACTAAGCACTAAAATCAGACCCCTTTAAATTGTGTCAAGATGGGCACCCAAAAAATGGAGCCACCTCAAATCACTTTTGAAAGCCTTACCCCCAACCTAGAGCAGATGTTTAACATCTTTGGCTCTATTCATACTGACTAGCTAAATCCAAATTTAAACTGTGTATGAATACCATGATTATACGTAGTGGCTAGCCCTGTGTAGGCTGGGACTTTGAGAATTCCTTCAACAGTGGTTTCCTTATTGGGATTTTAATCCATGTATATTTCAAGATGGAGGTATGTGATATGTATAAGGAATAGAGGAGCCCACCAAAAAACTAGACTGACATAAATGAGTGTCCTATGTAATTGATAAAAGCTGTCTTTTTTTCTCTCTCACTTTTTTCCTCTTTCCCACATTCCCCTTAAGCATCATACAAACCCAGTAATGTTGGTGTTGTACTTTTGAACTTACAATATATGAGTGGGTTCAATTTTGAAAACGGAGATTTACCCCTCCCTTATGTTTATTTTGAGGCCAGCATAAGTGGGTGTACTACTGGAAAAAATCTTTTTCGATTCACTGTACTTGTTACTGATGTTCCCAGGGAGAGTCAGATGAACAAATCAGGTCATAGAAGATAGTCCTCACACCATCTCTCTGGGAGCAAATATGTATAACAGTGAAAATGCTCTTGATTGCTCTCCACTTATTTCTGCAGATACCAGTTTCCCCTATTGCTTGTTGTAAAGTTTAAAACAACATCAATATTTAAGGACTTGGAAGTGCTTTTCTATTTAAAATCAAACAAGACAAGCATCATCTTCATTTTAGGACTGTGCTTTTGCCTTTTGATATGTGCTGAATATACAGACACCCACTAAAAATAATAAAATAAAGGGAAAGGAAGAAAAAAACCTAAGTGACGGAAATGAGTAATTGCTTGGCAGCAAGTCTGCAGGGAGAGAGCTGACACTGTACAGCACATATTTCATGAATAATGAGAGGAGTCTCAACGCTGTGCAATCACTGCCTATTGGGTCAGAAATTTCACATTAGTGGATTCATCAGAGCAGATCGGTGTCATAAAGACGCTCTTTCCTGAGATAAACATACCTTTTCCTTCACTGAATTGTCATGTCTTAGCTGTATAGTGGGTATAGAGAGTAAAACCTTCCGAGCTCTGTTATCTGGAATGGGAGTACCTCAGGTATAATTTCACTAGTTTACATAATTTCCTTCTTGTGTAAATAGTGTATAGATTTATGTGCCATATACATGTAGGTACACCTACAACAGACTAAAGGCTGTGCATATGTAGTTAATGATGGTTTAAGTGCAGCATTTTGTCAAAATGTAGGAACATCTGGCTTTTGCGAGTCCCTCTTGTTTGTGCTTCTTGGAGCACCCTGATATGTTGTTTGGTATTTGTGTTTACCACTTCACTCAAAGCACAGCAGGATAATACATATTAGTCTGTTTATTCCCTAAGTATGAGATGGTAAATGTGCAATGTAAAGGTGTAATGGTTATTAGTTCTTGCATGTATCAGAAGAGGAAAACATCTCTGGCCTCTTTTGGCCTTCCACCCCATCTGGTCACTGTGGATGTGAGAGCCCTCTCCTCTACAGCTCCTACTATTTGGAAGAGTCTCCCTGAATCTCTCTGCCTCGCTGACTTTCTCATTTCAGTGCCACGGAAAATCTGTCCCTTCTTGCCTATACCTCTTTTCTCATTCCCTTTGCTGTTATTTGACTCTGCAATTTGTTTTATGATTCTGTGAAAGACACTATA
The DNA here is from genome assembly GCF_007399415.2 of Gopherus evgoodei. Taxonomy (NCBI): domain Eukaryota; kingdom Metazoa; phylum Chordata; order Testudines; family Testudinidae; genus Gopherus; species Gopherus evgoodei. Next base: position 33,473,835 of record NC_044327.1, read on the forward strand.
CAAGATAAAGATGTATCATTTTGCTGGTTAGACTGCACAAGCAGTTCAGCTACAACACTGGATCTACCCTCATCTCAGGGAGGGTTTAGAGTTCTATGCTTACTCGCAAATAACCCACTAAGGCAAGGGCAGGAAGTGCCACATGTGCTTTACTTAGCCAGTAGATAGAGAACCCATAGGGACTTTCTACCAATTGGAGCATTTCCAAGGGAACCTCAATGGTGGGTTCTTACCAGCCAAAAGTTCATGGATTGTTATCTGCTGTAGAGTAGAAGCCAATTGGAGCAGAAGCAAGTGTTTCCCAGTTCCTGCTGCTTAGGGTAGGGGGACCACTTCTTGCTCCTTCCATGACCCTAATAGAGTTTTTGGGAGGTGGTGGAAGTTGGCTATCTCACAGAATGACTGGCCCCTTTAAGAGAGAGTGGGGTCCAGTGCATCTGTGACTGATTACCTGCAGCCCAATTGGACTTAAAGGGAGGCACTTAGGTCTTATAAAGGGAGAGAGAGCAGCAATGAAAGGGGGTGCATTATTTATTGATCTCTTTCAATCCATGAAACTAATAAGGCTGCTGTTAGAGAAAGCTGTGGCAGAGACTGCAGAGAGCAAGATGCTCCTGCAGGAGACCCTGAGGAACTAGGGGAGGGTCAGGAGAACAGCAGATGGGATTTGCCTGCTGACCTCTCTGAGCCAGAGGAAGTTGAAGGCTGAGCTGCATCTCGAAAGGGCTGGGAGTGGCTGCTTGATGAAGAGCAGACTGGGCCAGAAGAAGAGCTCCAGCACTGGCTGAAAATGCCTGAGTATGAACTTTTTGTGTTGTGGTGATGGGCTTCATTCTGAGCCTGGGAGGATTGCTTTGAATTGTTTGTTGTTAAATCAGCCCCTGGCTGAAGTGTTGGCCATGAGAAGGCCCGTGTGGAGCCCTGAAAGAAACCAAAACTGAAACAAGCTTCTGCAGAGCCATCCTTGGCCAGCAAGTGGGGACACAGGGCAGGCACACTGTTTTGCAGGCCACTTGGGATCAGGGTGCTAGAACAAGGAGTGCTTGGGGTTCAGCAGCACCAGCGAGCTTAAAGTAGTAACAACAACCAAATACATGATTTCTGCTTTGAACACTCCCGCTATAAAATTTGTTCCAGCACCCCGGCCTGGGATGTCCTTACATCCACTGTTGGGAACACCTGGCCCCAGGAGAGTGGAAAAGTGGTATGAATTCAGGTCACCAGCCCATTTCTAGAAGCCAGCAATGGAGATTGAAATTCTACAAGCAGGTTCAGCCTGTGAATGGATCTTGTGGGGTTTTCCTCATGGATATGAACTGAGGCTTGTAACTTATGTTCAGATTAACCTATAATATACCCCAGACAAGATTTAAAGAAATGCAGACGTTAAAATATGAGAGAAGGATTCTTTTAACACTGTGATTAGCAGCAATGTTTTTATCACAGGCATCTTTCTGCAAGGATTATGTGGGAAGAAAGCATTCCTGAAGGAACCCTCATAACTGGAGCAATCTCTAGTTATTGAGCTGATAGAAATACTTAATGAAAGGAGCAGTTCAGAGGCCCTGCAAACAATAGTGATTGTCCTGTACAACCCTTTGCAGGTTATTGAACTTATGCCTGATCACCGAGAAAGGAATTGAGGCTTTCAATTAAAAAAAAAAATGTTTTAACACCCTTTCCTCTAATTCTACTTACCAGGAACTATTTGGGTCAGATCTGTTACTCACAGTGGTAAGTACTATATACCTACAAAGTAGATTTTCAGGTAATAAATTCCCTGAAGGCCTGGCTGGAATTTTCAGAAGTGCATTTGTGACTTAGGAGTACATGTCCCATTAAAAGCCAATAAATTTGATCCTAAGTCACTTAGGTACTCTGGAAATATCCTGCCCCTTGTCTGAAAGAATTTCATAAAATGCCTTCTTCCTATATCACCTTAAATTCTTCACTGTTGTCATTCATTTTATACTGTAAATAAGATGCTTAAATGAAGCAATTTCTGTAATGTGAACATACCTCTGTTTTCAGGTGGGCCGATAAACCTTTATTCAACTTATAAAATCAATCTCTTTGCACAATCAAGGGCAATTGCACACCTGATTTTAAAGATTTTGTAGTTCCGTGAACTGATGGAAAATTGTCTAGTAAATAAAACTCTGAATCATTCAGTAACCTGTGATTTATAACATATATTATAATGCTGGATTTAAAGAAAAAAATCTAGTATTAGGACACTGTCAGATGAGTATCCTGATTCCCTGCCACCAGTGCTTAATTTGTAATGAAAGAGATGCTGGGGCTCAAGCAATTGTTTTACATTCATAACTGATGCAGCAAGCCCAGAAATGCCGGGGCTCAGCCCTGGCAAGCCCTGGCACAAACTAAGCACTGCCTACCACCAGCACAAATCATTTTTCAATGGACCATGTTTGAACAAGTATCCAGGAGTCTTGTAAATTATTTGTATGATTTGCAGTTATGGATTAGGTTTGGAGTCCAGCTCTGCATTGTATCTGACACTGGGTGGGAAGATGCAGTGCGGCTATCTTCTTTTCATAATGGAAAAGAAAAAAGCTAAAGCAAGCAAAGGGCTGCCCTTTCCATTTCTTTTCTTCAGCACAGGAAAGGGGTATGGAATAAGTATCAGGTGGTGAAAACTCTCCAGTTCTCCTGGGGCTGTGGAAGACGAACACTTTTTTCTTTCAGCTGGAGTACAATGCAGAAGAGGGCCACTTTTTGTCTCATGTTGGAAGGGAATGGATCTAGGAAAGCTGTTCCACACTGCTGGGGAGAGGCAGGTGTCTGATGGGCTGGATATTGGTGGAGGTTGCTATTCCCTCCAGTTCTGAGACTCTCAAGGGAGTAGAAGATGAACATACACAGAGGCAGGTGTTTTGTGGGGACAGCGGGAGACTCTACTGTGGGCCTATGGGGCAGTGAAAAATGAGCAGCTCGTGGGGAGGAAATGAAAGTAAGAGATGGCATCCATACCACAGGCTTGCAGAGTTGAGGAGGGAGGTGAACCCAGTATCATTAACCTTTCTCTAGTGTGCCTCAGAGTGGTGCCTGTTCATGCAAGCCACCTCACATGCATCTTGTTTTCTGTAGGCATCCATGTGGTCTAATATGTGAGCTTAGCTAGCCCCTGTTTAATTCTAGCAATCAGCTCCCTCTTGCTTGCTTTCTGTCTATAAGTGTGTATAGCACAGTGCAGATTTAAATTCGTGCCTCTGATGGAGAGGCCTGAATTATTCATCAGCCTGCTAATGGCAAGTGATGAGATCTTTTCACGCTACAGCCCTGTCAGTAGGTGTTTATTACTCTGTTTCACCAGCAGCCCTGCTATTACTGCAGGGCCAGAACCACCCCACACGCAGGCGTGACATGTATCAGTAGAGAGAGCACTTGAAAGACTCCCTTTGCCTGAGAGGTCATCTGAAGGTTATTATGAACGAATTATTTCTTCATTTTCGCTGACTGAGTAGATAGCCTTAATGATCTGTCACCTAGCAATAGGCTGACTGTTCAAACATAAAGAATGGCATGCTGATGGGCTTATAACTAGAATCAGTTCATTTTAGCTATTCTCTTGTCAAGCATGTTTCCAAGATACATATAGTATTTACATATTCATGAGCCTCTGCAGACACTGGTGTCATGAGGGGGCCTGTCTGATAATGTGATACAAGTTTGTACTGTGTCTTGAGGCTCTTTAAGAGTCTTAAGTGAATAAAGTCTATTCAGTTCTGTTCTTCCTACGCAGTGCTCTCTGCCTTGAGGATAGGGGCTGCAATTCAAATTTGTTGTACATCCCCCTCGATCCCCTGCTGCCCACCTCCCTGTTTTCCTCATTGAATACTGAGCTACGCTGCCTTTTTCAATGGTGAAGCCTCACTCTCCTAGTACTGTCGCTGTCCTGAAATGCATTTGTGACATGACATTAGGTTCACTGCAGGAAACATGGAGTGCCCCATCTAAGCAGAGGTGCACTTATGTCAGCTCCACTGTGATTTTGATCTTGATAATGTTTCCGATGGTCAATGGTTGGGTAAAAGTTAAGAGGGCCTGGAGAGAAAAGTGCACGTCCTTACTGCAACAGAGCAGAACAACATTAATTTCTCTTCCTGACTTGTGGTTGTTCCCTGGCTGCAGGGCTCCCCCAGTGACTAGTAAAGTAAGGAAGGACTCAACAGTCAGGGGAATGGAAGTGTGAGCCATGAGAGAAGTTGGTGCCTGGCTTGGGGAGTTTCCTGAGCTTTCCTTTCCAGTAGGAAAGAGCAGCAGCACCTGATAGAGGAGAAAGCAGGTGACACCGCTCTGCCTTTCGTTACATGTAGGTCTATGTCCTTCTCTACCTCCTGTTTTGCTTCAGGGGAAAGGGGAAGAGCAGGACTTTCTCCATCTCCCTTTTCTTCCAGGGAGAAAATATGCCAGAGGCAACAAAATAGCCTTGTCGATTCCTTCTCCTCCATACTGTGGTGAGGGGGGCTGAATTTTGGAGAAGATTCAGGGCTAGATGGATGGTGACAAGATCACATCTCAAGGTTAAATACTTGCAGTTTGTTATGATAACTGTAACTTAAATATGAACACTGTGTTTAAATAATAATAATAATTAATTAATAATAAATACCTGAGTGGCATAGATGAAAGTGTTCTAAAAAACCCAAACCCCCACCTAAGGCAGTTTTCAAATGTACAGTTGCACACAAACCCACATTTGCATGTGGAAAAAGGATTTTTCTACTATTTTTGTAGCTTGGCCCTGAGTGTTAAAGGGAAAGTAAGACCTGCCATATACTACAGCCAATTAAAAATGCCAATTATTTTTCACAGAAAATGAAATTCTTTTCTGAAATTTTCTGCAGAGTTTTTTAATTAAAAATAAATCAACCAAATCCTGAACTCACACTGAATTTTTCAGTTTTCAAAACCTGTTTTCAGTAAAAACAAAACAAAAAGCCCTCTTTTTCAGAAATTTTTTTTTTTTTTCAAAAACATAAAACAGAAAAATGAAAATTGTTAGCTAAATCTCAAACACTTTTTCTGGAAAAACAAAAATATTTTCATTTATTGTTTTTCACTGAAAAACCGGACAGTGTTTATCAAAACTAAATTATTATGTGCAATGTTTGTTTGAAACATCGTTTTGTTGGGGGAAAAAATGTTTAGAAGAAAATATTTTGATGAGCTCTGTCAGACTTCTCAGAATTTTCTCAAATACCAACACCAGATCTAAAGCAGGAACTTTTATAGATATTAGTTTTTCTTGAAAGAAAATTACTTTTGTGATTTAACAACAAATTGCTCTTAAAGTAAAATGTGGACATTAGTAACAAAGTGTATTTGTAAAGTCTGTGTGTCAAACTGAAAGGTGAATCTAACATGATACCATTCTCTTACTCCTCACTCTGTAAATGTCCTCAGTTTAAATTACCTTAGACTCTGGAAGCCAAATTGAGAGGTGAAGCATGAGCAGGTGTGACACGTTGGTAAGTCAATGTAACTGTAAGGGAAGATAACTTAGTGTAGTTTAGACACTGAAGGAGCTGGAGGAAAGTGTATATCACACCAGCTTAAACTCTATTAGAGCCACTTCAATTCACATCTGAATTTGGCCAATAATATCAGCTCCATGATATTGACTGCGTCATATTTAGCATCCTAACAAAGTATTGTATAGTTATATCACAAATAAAATAATTGAAGCATGCTCTTCATAATAAACAATTAGTGATGATGATGATATTGACTATACAATTTCTTTTATAGTGTCAAAGTCAGAAATGTAATTGGGAGCAGAATTTAGCTGAGTGTTTTTATGTTGTCACCCCTAATCCCTCTTTCCTGAGTCAATAACACTTTTTAGCTTTGCTGCACTATTAAAATATTTTATTCAAAAATCACTGTTTTGAAAAGCATCAAAGATAAACTAAAGTTGTGTGTTTTCAAGAACCCTTGTTTTGCTTCTGGTTAAAATCTTGTCAGCTGTTGTGATGCAATTTGAATCAATTTTCCTACAAAGCACAGCTGCTTAATAAAAGGGGTCAGAAGCAAAGGTGCTCTCAATTTTGTGAGTAGAAGGGGGTTGCATATAGATGCTTGAAACTTCAAAGAGAAAGTGCTGTTGAATGCAGAGTGGAGGGATTTGTTTTTTCCCAAGTACAATATGGACTTAAATTCGTTAAGGGTCTGACCTCACAAGCTGGTGAGCAACTGCAGAAAATGAAGAGCACTCTTACTGAAGTTAGGAGTGGCTGTACATCTTCTAAGATTAAGTCATAAAATGCATTTGTCAAGGTGCCTCCCCCCCACTCTGAACTTTAGGGTACAGATATGGGGACCTGCATGAATAACCCCTAAGCTTATTTTTAGCAGCTTAGGCAAAACAGTTGCTGCCACCACCAAATGTATTCCAAATCTTAGGGGAGAGCCACTTGGAACTCTGCCTTCTCCCAAGTCTCTATACCCTTTCTCCTGGTAGTCTCAAGAAAATTCCCCCCACCAATCCAAAATCCTTGGATCTTAAAACAAGGAAAAAAATCAATCAGAGTTCTTAAAAGAATACTTTTAATTAAAGAAAAAGAATACCTCCGTGAAAAGAATACCTCCGTGAGATTAGGTAGCAAGATGACCTCACAGACAACAGATTCAAAACACAGAGGATTTCCCTCTGGGTAAAACCTTAAAGTTACACAAAAGCCCAATTTGATTCTCCCTCTATGTTTGCAAAAGAAATGACAAAGAGAAAAATAAAGAAATCTACCATATTCTTATCTAATTTAAACAAGGGTTAGATGGTTGTTTTCTGGATCTCTGGCTCCGGCAAAAGCACCCACAGAACAGACAAAAGACTTTTTCCCACCTCCCTCTTTGAAAGTATCTTATCTTCTTATTGGTCCTTCTGGTCAGGTGTCAGCTAGGTTATGTGAGCTTCTTAACCCTTTAGAGGTAAAAGAGGAATTAACCCTTAACTGTCTGTTTTACACCAGGACATTTAAGACCAGATCCTGCAAAGACTTAAACACATGTTTAAAGGTAAGCACATGTATAAGTATCGGCAGCATCTGGGCCTTTATTCTCTCACTACAGAGAAGAGGAGTATCTTGAACAGATTACTTAGTAGCTCATATAAACAATCAGTTGTTGTAGGAGATTACATATTTATTTCTTACTGGATATCTATTCATGGAATCAGGTATAATTGGGATGTCTTGAGTGAGTGGTTGAAAAGGTAGATTGGTTTAGTATCATAATGTGTGGCTGGCAAAACTCATCCACTTAAATGTCTGGAAAATATTGCTTTCCTGACGGTGTTTAAATTCTGTAATATTTTTGTAGACTATTATGTAGTTTTTGTATTATCAGAGTAAATATCTATTTTAAATGTAGTCACAGTGAAGATAGTCGACCCAGGCCCTGGACACTGTGAATCTGCTTTCAAGGGTGAGGATCCAATCCATTGTTTTGGGGTTCAACTCTTGTAATCGTTATGATGGCAAAACGACATGGGTGCAGTGTAGAAGTAGAAGGGAGCTTGGAGCCCTAATTGTTTCTTTGAGGGTTTATTAAAGAAGTGGTGACTCAGTAGAAACTACAGATTTTAGACCTATTAGTTTTGAAATGAACTCTGGCAGATCTGCTTAAAGTTGATAGGGGGAAGTGGTCTCGGAATCACCAGAAATGAAGCCTGAAGTGGAGATACAGAAAAAAGCCAAGGGGAAATGTGTTAGTTCTACCTGCTTTAATCCATTTGTTACTAAGAGAGAGCATAGACTGTATGTAGATTAATGAAGCATTTAAGTCAGATGTGTATTGATGAACTTGCGTCTGCTTCTCTACTCTTTTTGTTGCAACTGAACCAGAGAGGTGTGAAATTGCCAAAGAACCTACTCCCCAGTCAAAACTGTCTGGTAGTCAATTAGAAAATAAAATGGAATATTTCGGAAATGAGGTGCTAGATTTCCAACCATATATAATGTGAAAAAGTCTGTGTTTTCTCGCTTGTGCTTTGCTAATGGGTGTAGTATTGGTACGTTAGTTGTATGACAAACCATATGGGGGTGACATTCACCCTCCTGTGCACAGCTTGACAAATCAGACATTGCACAGACAAATCTGGAAGTGAAAAATGTACTTGCAAACCTGTGAAGAGATCCTAACTCTGCCTCTCTGAGGCAGTTATTCTAGCCCAGGGGTTCTCAAACTGAGGGTCGGCACCCCTCAGGGGGTCGCAAGCTGTCAGCCTCCATCTCAAACCCTGCTTTGCCTCCAGCATTTATAATGGTGTTAAATATATTAAAAAGTGTTTTTAATTCATAAGAGGGGGGTTGCACTCTGCTGCTTGGTATGTGAAAGAGGTCACCAGTAAAAAAAGTTTGAGCACCACTGTTCTAGCCTATACAAACAAGAATGGCATTCACAGCGATTTCACGCTAACTTATAGCTGACATGTGGGAGACTGGGTCCAGCTAAGTACAGCTCTAGTACCAATGCCCTCTGTACTCACCTCCAAGGTGCCCTATCCATGAGCAACATTCAGCCTCCCTCCACAGCATGCAAAGGAGCAGAAGAACCCTAGCCATGCCCTTCCACAACAGAGGGGCAGTGTGGTGCTTTGTGTAGCATAGAGACGCATACAGACCTTTCACACCTGGCTGCATTTCACCCAGGATTTGCAGAGCGTCATTGGACCAGAATAATTTTTGGAAATAAGAAATTTTCTCAACATGGCCAAAATTATGCATATAATGAAAAGGAGTATGGAACAGTGTCTATCAGTGTTGGGAATATAGTTCTAGTTTCCAAAACCTATTATTCAGATTTAATGCATTCAATTATTGCTTATGTTTTAAGAGTAAATTATATTAGAAACCAAATTTATTGTTTTAGGGCTTTTTTATGTGAGATGCTGAGCACTCTTCTCTCCCTTTGACTATAATGGGAGTTTAAGGGATGCTGAGTGGTTAGAAGGACCAGACCCTTCCTTCTGTGGGAGTCTAAGGGATACACTCTGTTCTTGCTTTCTGAGTACACTGTAATTTTAGCTGCAGCTGCCTCATTACAGAGAAATTCATATTGCTTTTTGCAGAAATGGAAAGTGGCTTTCTGTCTTCTTTAATAACCAATAATACTTCAAAAATGTTATTTTATCATCAACACAATCATTATCATGGGTTTTTAAATCAGTATTTTTATTTTTTACAGTTTAATTTACTTAATTCTGTTATGGCGTCTCTCCAATGCTTCCTGGCAGCTGAGCTGCAATTGCAGACACTAAACTCTGGATATTTGAAACAGACAAGGTACTGCAAGGGCTCTCATGATGCATCTGACTAAAAAACAGGTGAAGCAGCTTGCAGACTGGGTTGGAACTTCCTATGGGAGATTAGAAAACAGCTTTCAAGTTCAAGTGGGACTTTTAGGAAGCAGAAGGAAAATTTACAATGTAATGAAGCCATATGCTACAAACTGCTAAAATTATTTGGTAAATCTCTCTCACATGTGCCTGTGCACAGACACACAACCTTTGGGGTAACAGGGCTAGACCTCTTATTGTTCATCTTGAAAATCACAGACCTCTACCATTTGAAGTAAAGGATAACATGTTTTTCTGATACCAGTAATGAACCCCTTATCCTTTCTGTTGGACAGCTACAAGTGATCGATGTTAAGAATTGATTTTGTAACTTCAATTACTTTTCGCTCCGTGCGTCCTAGTATTAATACCCTGAGATCTGCTTAAACCTGCGCAAAGAGGAGGATGGAGTGCTGAGACAGGCTAGATAGAGCAGCTCTTCTGTCCCATGGTGTGCAGTTATTTATGTTTAATATTGCTCTTTCTGAGGGGAAGGAACCTGGCTTTGGATCCAGCTCCTCTCATTCTACCCCCTACTTTTTGTTTGTCGTCATTCTTCCCACGCCCTCAGCCTCCCTCTGTTGACGTTTACCAATGTGAGATTTCTGGGTCCTGTCAGTGGGTTGATTAAATGCTACAAAACAAAGTATTTGGTCTCTCTCTCTCTATTTTTTTTAATCTCAAATCCAGCATGCCTTTTACATGGACATGTAATGCCCTAAATGCAGCCCAACTGCTATATTTTTGATAGGAAGGTAGCAGAGAGTTCACACAGGGGACTTGCACCTTGTGCTTGGATGCAGAGTTGTGTGTGTGGGCGTGAAGAGGCAGTTTGCAAACAGCAAAGATCAGATGGGACAAATATCACATAGGAGCATGGGGCCTTGGTTGCTAGTCTTCCCCAGACCCTTACACAGTCCAAGGTCCAGCTGTATCAGATACTTGTGCTGATTGGGCCACTTAATTCGGCCACCAACTTCATAACCTGTTCATATGGCAAAATGCCCTCTATGTAAAACTGGCTCCATTGCCTAGGATTTGGGTCCAATTCTTCAAGGCAGCAGAAAACCTAAAACTGCTTTCAGAGCCTAATCCTGCACTACTGAAGTCAGTGGGAAGAGAATTGAGCTGTTAAGACTGAATGGAGCTTGCTGAGCTTTATTAAAAAAATAAGAATGGCCATGCTGGGTAAGACCCATGGTGCATCTACTTTAGTATCCTGTTTTCCAGCAGTGGCCAGTGCCAGATACTTCAGAGGGAATGAACAGAACAGGACAATTAAGTGAGTTATCCATGCCCTGATGTCCAGGCCCAGCTTCTGGCAGTCAGAGGTTTCAGGACACACAGAGACCATCTTGGCTAATAGCCATTGATGGGCATATCCTCCTTTAACTTATCTAATTCTGTTTTGAATTCCGTTATATTCTTGGCCTTGACAACCTCACCAGGCAACAAGCTGACTGTTATGAGAAGAGGTACCTCCTTGTTTTTGTGTTAAACCTGCTGCCTTTTAATTTCACTGGGTGATCTCTGGTTCATGTTTTATGTGAAGGGGTAAATAACACTTCCTTATTCACTTTCTCCACACCAGTCATTATTTTATAGATCTCTGTTATACCCCTCCGCCTTTACTCTCTCTCTTTCTCTCTTTTTTTTTTTTTTAACACAGAACAGTCCAAGTCCTTTTAATCTCTACTCATATGGAAGCTGTTTCATACCCCTAATAATTTTTGTTGCCCTTCTCTATGGCTTTTCCAATTCCAATATATCTTTTTTGAGATGGGTAATCACAAATGCACACAGTATTAAAGGTGTGGGTGTCCCATGGATTTATGTAGTGGCATTATGCTATTTTCTGTCTATCTCTTTCCTAATGGTTCCTAACATTCTGTTAGGGTGATTTTTTTTTTGACTGCTGCTGCACATTGAACAGATGTTTTCAAAGAGCTAGCCACAATGACTCCAAGATCTTTCTTGAATGGTAACAGCTAATTTAGACTCCATTGTATTGTCTGAGTAGTTGGGATTATGTTTTCTAGTATACATTTCTGACTGTTTGGGGTAGCAATATTCTGACTTGGAGAGAAGCCCTAGGAGAATAAAATGAGTGAAAAGTATACTGAAAACCAAGGAGATGAAAATGTAAGCTTTTTTCCCTCCACAATTTCATTTTCAACGTAAGCTTTTGCAAAATTACTTTGCAGGTGGAAGTGTAAACTTTCAGACTTTAGTAAAATGTTTGTCTGCATGTGTGCAGCATGCACACATCAACTGTTCATAATATAATTCCATTTCCAGGCAATACTTTTCCAAATGTTCTCATGGACATACCCCTCCATTGAGGACTATTGAAGTCAAGACATCAGTGTTTCAGTTTCTAGGCTCAGGTACATTGGAGTCGTGTGAAAAGATGTGCATTTATATTTTGCAATAGGAAAAGCTTTCTTTGTTCATCACACTGATGCCTCTAAAATAGTCAAATGCATTTTGCTCAAGCTTTCTATAAAAGTCATTCCTGGCAGTAGATCAAGCAGGCCTGTCATCTGAAAAGATTTTTCTTGTTGAGGGTGGGAAGAGAGAGAAAATGATGGAAGCAGGAATATAGGGTGTTTAGTGCCTGGTTGGTAGCAAACATTGCACATGAAGATTTAAATGTGGATTTGGTGCCTGGATTAACAGAAGCAGTTTGGTACTTATGGTTGGCAACATAGCAAGAGCAGTAGTGTTTTCTACATAAATGCTTTTTTCAGACCACCATTGGAGATGCTATGATTATTGACTAGCATATGAATTCTGAATCTATTGATGTTTTTTTCCCCTCCCAGAAAAACTGATCATCATGATATAGTGTGCGTGCATGCATGCATGCATGCACAAACACCCTATTATTTAGGAGTTATTTAGCCTTGCTAATTTTATATTAGTCCAGTGTGCTCAAGATTGCATGCATGTCCTTCCTGTTATAATGTATCCGTTCTAATGAGACAAGAATTGGGAACAGAAAGCCCTTTTATTCCTTTAATATGCAGGTGGTGTTTGCACCAGTTTAGTTGGTGATGATGACTTAGATCATCTGGTCTTGTGGAATTTGGTTGAAAATGGTGATAGGAATTAATCACACATTATTATCCATTGTTCTAAAATTATTCTACAAAAAGGGTACATGATGATGGATATTCTCTGAATTGGCTAATAACTCCTACAGTTCATCCCCTAGATTCTTTCAGAAATAAATTATAATAAAGCTTAAAGCTCACCAGACTGATAATTGAAAGAACATTTAGCATCTTAAAAACTGATTTAGATGCCTAAATCAGTTCGGTGAAACATGCTTTCTTGAAACATTTTTATGCTGCCCTTCTAAAGTACATGAGGTTTTCATGACTTGATGTATATTGCACAACATGCTGTAGTGATAAAACATGGTTTATCTTTAATGGAAGAGGCAAAGAATTAATGAGTCAGATCAAATAATTGAAGTAAATGAGATTGATGTACTCTTGCAAATGAACTAACAAGTAGTTGACAAGAAGCTGGAAATATTATAACTAGATTTAATAGAGAGATGAGTAAGGTAAGTAGAAATAAATAAAAAATCCCCATTTATGGATCCAAACCTGCAAACAGATCTGTAAAAGCCTGAGGCAAAGCCCAATTATGTTACTGGGAATCTTTTACTTGATTTTAAAGGACTCTGGATCTGATGCTAGGTGCAGTCATCTACTCCGATACAGGGTATCAGTGAGTCTGATGCTGGCCCTGTTTGATGGACCCCCTGAAAACTGCTTGCTGGCCTCAAGGGGGCCCCAGACCTTGGCTGAGAACCACTATTTTACTGGACCAGCTTCTGTTGGTGGAAGGGAGTAGGGTGACCAGATGTGAAGAATCGGGACGGGATGGGGGGGTAATAGGAGCCTATATAAGAAAAAGACCAAAAAATCGGGACTGTCCCTATAAAAAAGATGGTTACTCACCTTTGTAACTGTTGTTCTTCAAGATGTGTTGCTCATCTCCATTTCAGTTAGGCGTGCGGGCACGTTCATCAGAATTTTACCCTAGCAATCCCCGGTGGGTCAGCTGGGTCGCCCCCTGGAGTGGCGCCGCCATGGCACCGGATATATACCCCTGCCGACCTGACCGCTCCTCAGTTCCTTCTTGCCGGTTACTCTGACAGTGGGGAAGGAGGGCGGGTTTGGAATGGATATGAGCAACACATCTCGAAGAACAACAGTTACAAAGGTGAGTAACCGTCTTTTCTTCTTCGAGTGCTTGCTCATATCCATTCAAGTTAGGTGATTGCCAAGCCTTACCTAGGTGGTGGGGTTGGAGTGAGATGTCGCAGAGTGTAACACCGCGGAGCCAAAGGCTGCGTCATCCCTGGACTGCTGAACCAGGGCATAGTGAGAGGCAAAGGTATGGACCGAGGACCAGGTAGCTGTGCAACATATCTCATGGATGGGCATGTGAGCTAGGAAAGCAGCAGATGAGGCTTGAGCCCTGGTAGAGTGGGCCGTGAGGTGGCTCAACGGAACATGAGCCAAGTCATAACAGGCGCGGATGCATGATGTCACCCAGGATGAAATCCTCTGTGAGGAAACGGGTAGGCCCTTCATATGCTCTCCCACCGCGACGAAGAGTTGGGGGGTTCTGCGGAAGGGCTTTGTCCGCTCGATATAAAAAGCGAGTGCTCTACGGACGTCTAGGGAGTGCAGCTGTTGCTCCCTGCGCGATGAATGTGACTTCAGGAAGAAGACCAGAAGGAAGATCTCCTGGTTAACATGGAAGGCCGATACCACTTTGGGGAGAAAGGCCAGGTGTGGTCGCAACTGCACCTTGTCCTTGTGGAACACAGTATATGGAGGGTCCGCCTTGAGAGCCCGGAGCTCAGAAACTCGTCTTGCCAATATGATGGCCACGAGGAAAGCGGTTTTTCAGGACAGGTAGAGAAGGGAGCAAGTTGCTAATGGCTTAAATGGGGCCGACATAAGTCTGGTGAGAACCAGGTTGAGGTCCCAGGTTGGGGCAGGGTGGCGTACCTGGGGGTATAGCCGCTCCAAGCCCTTGAGGAATCTGGATACCATAGGATGTGAAAACACCGAGCGACCATTCTCCCCTGGGTGGAAGGTAGAGATGGCCGCCAAGTGCACCCTCAAAGATGCTAGGCCCTGTTGTTTAAGGGACCAGTGGTAGTCCAAGACAGTGGGGATGGAGACCTCAGCGGGAAGAACATTGCATTCTCCACACCAGCATGTGAAACGCTTCCACTTGGCCAGGTATGTTGCTCTAGTAGAAGGTTTTCTGCTACCCAAGAGTACTTGTTGCACTGGGGCAGAGCAATGCATCTCAGACTGGGTCAACCACTCAGGAGTCATACCATGAGATGGAGGGACTGTAGGTCTGGGTGATGCAGTTTGCCGTGGTCCTGAGTTATCAGGTCCAGGCGAAGAGGTAGTAGGATAGGGTCGGCTATTGACAGGTCTATCAACATGGTGTACCAGTGCTGCCTGGGCCACACTGGAGCGATCATGATCAAGCGGGCTCTGTCCCTGCGTACCTTCAGCAGGACCTTGTGGACAAGCGGGAACGGTGGAAAAGCGTATAGCAGGTGAGTCGCCCACAGTATCAGGAAGGCATCCGCTATCGAACCCTGTGAGAGGCCTGGAAAGGAACAGAACATCTGGCATTTCCTGTTCTTGCGGGACGCGAAGAGATCTACACGGGGAAATCCCCACTTCCGGAAGACCGAAAGAATAACTTCCGGGCGAAGGGACCACTCGTGAGAAAGGAAGGATCTGCTGAGGCGATCCACCAGAGTGTTCTGAACCCCCAGGAGAAAGGACGCTATGAGGTCTATAGATTGGGCTATACAAAAGTCCCATAGTTGAATGGCTTCCTGACAAAGGGTCGAGGACCTTGTTCCTCCCTGTTTGTTTATATAGTACATGGCTGTTGTGTTGTCAGTGAATATTGACACACAACGGCCTTGCAAGTGCTGTTGGAACACCTGGCAAGCAAGGCGGACTGCCCTCAGCTCCCGGACATTGATGTGCAAGGCCAGTTCCTGAGATGACCAAAGGCCTTGCGTGCATAGATGCCCGAGGTGAGCACTCCAGCCAAGAGATGATGCGTCTGTCGTCAGGGACGCAGAGGGCTGGGGCGGATGGAACGGCAGCCCTGCACACACCAGGGTGGGGTCAGCCACCAGTCGAGGGAGCCTAGGATGCTCGGGGGAATGGTGATGACCATGTCTATGACATCCCTGCCTGGTCGGTACACTGAGTTGAGCCACAATTGGAGGGGACAGAGGCGCAGTCTGGCGTATTTCGTCACAAATGTGCAGGTCGCCATGTGACCCAGAAGACCAAGGCAAGTGCGAACTGAAGTCAAGGGAGCAGCTTGCAGACTCTGGATAATGGCCATCATTGCCTGGAACCAAGGCAGCGGTAAGCAAGCTCTGGCGAGGATGGAGTCCAGGGTGGCTCCAATGAAGTCTATCCTCTGAGTGGGAATCAAAGTGGACTTTTCTGCATTGATCATTAGGCCTAGATGTAGGAAAAGGTCCTTGACAATGCGGACGTGATGGATCACTTGTGCGTCAGAGGCCCCTCGGATGAGCCAGTCGTCTTGATACGGAAAAATGTGTATCAGACGGTGGTGGAGGTGAGCGGCGACTACAGCCATACATTTCGTAAATACTCTTGGGGCTGTAGAGAGGCCGAATGGTAGGACCGCAAACTGAAAATATTGGCAGTTGACTGCGAACCAGAGGAACCTCCTGTGAGGTGGGTAGATGGCTATATGAAAATACGCATCTTTCATGTCGAGGGCGGCATACCAGTCTCCGGGATCCAGGGATGTAATGATGGTCCCCAGGGATACTATATGGAACTTCAACTTTATCATGTATCTGTTGAGTTCCCGCAGATCCAGGATAGGTCTGAGACCCCCCTTTGCCTTGGGTATTAGGAAGTAGTGGGAGTAAAACCCCATGCTCCATTCGTGTTCTGGTACCTTCTCTATGATTCCTTTGGCAAGGAGCATCTGCACCTCCTGGAGGAGGAGTTGCTTGTGAGAGGGGTCCCTGAAGGGTGGCAGAAGGGGGGGCCAAAAATAAATTGGAGGTGGTACCCAAATTCCAGCTTGCGTAAGACCCAGCAATCTGTCATTAGCTGGGACCACGCAGGGAGGAAAAGGGAGAGGTGGTTGGAAAAAAGAGGGGATGGATCCTTTGACGATACTAGTACAACGCCCTCGGGTGCACCTTCAAAAGGAGGGTTTTGGCCCTGTGGAAGGTTTGGCGGGACCTTGGTTCTGGCCCCCTTGGTTGCCTGACTGTCTCCGGCGACCGGTTCTACCCCACCTTCTAGCAAAGTCCTGTCTCTGTCTGGGTTGAGGGTAAGAGCGGTGTGGCTGGGGGCAGAAGGGCCTGCGCTGAGTCACTGGCGTGTGCATGCCCAGTAAGTGCATAATGACCCTGTTATCTTTTAGGCTTTGCAGTCTAGGGTCTGTCTTATCAGAGAATAGGCCTTGCCCTTCAAAGGGGAGGTCCTGAATTCTATGTTGGAGTTCCGGGGGAAGGCCTGAGACTTGCAGCCATGAGATACGCCTCATAGTAACCCCGGAGGCTAGGGTCCCGGCCGCTGAGTCCGTGGCATCCAGGGAAGCCTGGAGGGAGGTTCTAGCCACCTTTTTCCCCTCGTCCAGGATGGCCGCAAATTCCTGTTGGAAGTCGTGCGGGACCAACTCCTTGAACTTGTCCGCCGCTGCCCAGGTATTATAATTATAGTGGCTAAGGAGGGCTTGTTGATTAGCCACGCGGAGTTGGGGCGCCCCTGCAGAATAGGCTTTGCGCCCCAGCAAGTCCATGCGCCTCGCGTTTTTTGATTTCGGGGCTGGAGCCTGCTGGCCCTGGCGTTCTCTCTCATTGACCGACCGGACAACGAGGGAGCAAGGGGGGGATGGACATATAAGTAGTCGTAGCCCTTGGAGGGCACCATATATTTACGTTCAACTCCCCGGGCAGCAGGTGGGACAGAGGCCGGAGACTGCCAGATCGTATTGGCATTGGCCTGGATCGTCCGTATAAAGGGGGAGGGCCGCTCTCGTGGGGGCATCAGAGGATAAAATGTCCACCACTGGGTCCTCTACCTCCGGGACCTCCTCGACTTGCAAGTTCATGTTTTGTGCGACATGCCTGAGGAGGTCCTGGAGGGCCCTCAGGTCGATTGGTGGAGGGTCTACAAATGACGTTCCAGCTACCGCCTTGTCAGGGGAGGAGGATGAAGCGGGACAAGCAGGTCAGTCGAGGGCTCATCGTGGTGGACAGCCTCTGTCTCCCTTGGGATCTGGGAGTCCTGTGGCTGGACCGCCACTTCCTCCGAAGCAGAAGGAGGAGGAGGGCTTATGGTGGCTTCTGGCACCCAGTGTTCTGATGTGGCAGAGTGCAATGGGCCTGGATGTGCACCTTGGGCCTGATGATATGCCCAAGGAGTCCAGAATGCCCACTGTTGAGGTCCATGATCCTGAGCCTGGGGCTCGTGGAAAATCGTGGTGGGCACATCGGCATCTCTGTCCTGGGCATATGCACTGTCCGCCTATGAAGACACGGACGGGTGCCGGGACGGCCAGGGAGGAGCTGAAAGACCATGGTAAGGGTCCCTCTCTCTCACCGTTGGTGATCTCCTCGACATTGGGGATCAGTATCTGGAGTCATACCGGTGCTGAGAGCGAGACCGGGACCTGCGACCGGCGTGGTGCCAAGAGGTCGACCTGGATCGCGAAGGTCTGCGGCAGGAACGACTGCAAGAGTCGCGGTGCCGGGAGTGGTGCCGGGAGCGGTACCGAGATTACCAGGCCAGAGGCAGAGACGTCGATATATGCCGTGAGTACGACTGGTACCAAGTAGGCCATCGGTGCCAGGACTGCGAGCGGCATCGGGACCGTGATTGTTGATGAGACCATGAATGGCGTCGGGACCTGGATCGTGATCGGTGCCGGTCTGCCGAGCTGACTGAAGGAGGTCTCATTATGGCTGACTTGCCTCTGGAGTGTAATACCCGCCCCAGTGATGCCAGGGGTTGAGGCAGGACAGACTCCGTCATGGCTATAAGGTCCCTGGCTGTGGAGAATGCTTCTGGCGTAGAGGGGACCGTAAGCTCAACCACAATCCTCAGTGGGGAACTCTCAGGGACTGGACTCGACGGCCCCTGCGGGACCGGAGTTGACGGTACCACAGCAGTCGGTGCCACGGCAGTTGCAGGTGCTGGGCGGTCCGCACGAGGCTGCATCAGCGCCAAGGGCACAGAGGTATTGGAGGACTTCGACCTCTTCTGCTTCAGGGAGAGAAATTGGTGCCGAGCATGTCCCTACACCGGAGATGGCCGGTGCCTTGGTGTCTTGGCGGTGCCGGCACGGTCCAGTGCTGGAAGAGCACTGCTAGCAGAGTGCTCAGCGCTCGGTGCCGAGGACGGAGGATTCAAAGCTACCTCCATGAGGAGACTCTTCAGGCGAAAGTCTCTCTCTTTCTTTGTTCTTCTTTTAAATGCCTTGCAAATACGGCACTTATCCGTAATGTGAAATTCCCCGAGGCACTTTAGACAAGAGTCATGGGGATCTCTTGTGGGCATCTGCTTATGACAGGCCGAGCACAGTTTAAACCCCAGTGAACCGGGCATGGGCTCTGGCGCCGGGTGCGGGGAAGGAGCTAATGCCCAAACCCCACTGTAATGATATACACTAACTATTCAAGAACTATCAAACTAACTATAACTATATATAAAACCAACTATATACAATGACGATAGTGAAGAAACATGGAGTAGCTAGGGAAGTGGAGGACAGCTAAGCCGTGCTTTACTGTTCCAACGACCAACAAGGGCGGTAAGAAGGAACTGAGGAGCAGTCAGGTTGGCAGGGGTATATATCCGGCGCCATGGCAACGCCACTCCAGGGGGCGACCCAGCCAACCCACCGGGAGTTGCTAGGGTAAAAATCTTCCGATGAACGTGCACGCGGCGCGCTCGCACCTAACTGGAATGGATATGAGCAAGCAACTCGAAGAAGAATCAGGACATTTGGTGACCCGAGAAGGGATGGGCTTTTAAGCTTCACAGAGCTCTTTCTTGGGTCTGGAGAAGGTAACCAGAGCATCTGAGCTAAATACAAGGTGGGACACACAACTATGACATATTTCACATAGTAAAATGTAACTCTGATGGTGGATCTGTCCGCCAAATAGATTCAGCTGAATAGATTCACTAGGCCAAAACCCTGCATGAAGAGCAGCAAGCAAGTGTGTCTGTCCTGTCTGCATTAGTACAATGTGGCTGTTCAGGCAGCATGGTCATTTCAAGCAGACGATTCTGTTGTTAATATCCCAGTATTTACGTTATGGAATAGTCCCTGATGCATCTTTGCCTTGTTTTCACAATTTGGCTCATCAGATACAGCTGTTCACTACACGAATAAAACTTGTGACATGAGATTGTATGAAGTAGTGTTTCAAACTTTATTTGTCTCAAAAAAAAAAAAAGTTTCTTAAAGGGCTCAGCAGCACTTTCCTTTACCTGTAGGTGGCTCCGCTATCAGCTGTAACCACGTGCCAAACAAAAATCTCTGACTTCATTCCTGATGTATATGGTCATGGTTGATTACAAGTTTTCTAAAAACCGAGGATTTCTATTTTCAATTTGTATTTAAGGGTGGGAAAGATTTTTGCTTTCTAAATATCTGAAATCTTTCCAAAGTAGTATTAGACGTTTAATAGAAAATGCAAAATGAAACTGGGACGCTTTCAATGACCTACATGCATGCTGATTACCTGTTCTGTTGTTGTCTGCCCTTAACCAAGGAAAATAAACTAAATGTTAGCAGTAAGGAAAAATGAAAGTAGGTCAGACTAACAAACCCATTAGATCAAAAACAGTTAGAGCAGAACACACCTTTCCCAAGTGAAAAGTGAGAAATGAACATGTAATTGAAAGGCACCTGAAGAGTTACGGTAGCTGCCCTATTAGCCAGTGTGATTAGCAGAAGGTTATTCTGGTTCTTTGACACTGTAAAGCTTAGACTTCAGGAAAATAGAGGTGCTGGAAATAAATTTCTCATATATTCTCCATGAATGTTGTTGTGATTGTCACTTGGGAGCCAGGAGTTAGATCTGACTTAACCAGTTATTGGAGTCCCTCTTCTGATTGGTAGATATGTTAGATGTGTGGCTATGCACAGCCCAGTCTTGGACTAGAAAACTTGGGAGCAAAGATAGCAGATCTTTTAAGGGAGTAAAACTTCTTCTCAAGTCTTCCTACTTTCCCTCAATGAGCCAGTAGGACAATGCTAAATTTGTCTCAGGTGATAGCTGCGCTTTGCAAGTCATACACATATGATATTACAGAGAGATGTTCCAGCGCTTCAGGGTTCAAAATATGCTTTCCACAAATATTCCTGAATATGTGCTTAAAACTTGTCTGCAAACATTCCTGCCAGTAAATCTAGTCACTAGAATTTTTGTGCAAAGTAGATACAGAGGAGTTGCAAACTCAGCAGAAACAAATTGTATTTCATCAAAATATTTGTGGGAGTTCACCCACTTAGGAAAGGGAAACTTTGTATTCAGAAGTGAGAAAGGCACATTCTAGACATTCTGGTAGAGGTCCCTACCCTAGTTCATATACTGGTAAGTTAATGGACTCACCTTGATCATAATCTTCAGCCTTAAGAGGAGTCGGTCAGGGTTCCAACTGGGATGAGCAGTGTCAGTTTATAGCAGAGCCATGTCGGAACAATACCAGAAGGCCCTTCTTCAATGAGCATCTGCAGACATGCCCACTTTTGGTGCTGTACTATGCTACGTCACCCTTTCGCATAAATGAAGTTGTGGACAGTTTGTGTCCCTATACTCCAGATCCCTGACTGAGTTCCCATATCTCAGGGAATTGTGCTGTCATTTATGCTGGCATAAATTCCTGGTTAATTTGTACCACTGCTATCAGAGCTCAACCTTTAAACAGAAGCTACCTGTACCATATGACCAAATGGGAGATACAGAAGTCTTCCAGAAAAGAAGTTTTCAGAAAAAAACTACCACCTTTACTAACTGTGCTATGCCAGTGAAACATGTTGAATAAAGGAAAGGTATATAACAAAATTTAGAAAAAAATAGATCCTTTACATCTTAAATTGTCATTGTCAGCAAAGCAAACAATTGAGTACAGTTCTAGGCAACATAAAATACAAAAATTAATAGTATTACATTAACTGAGTTTTTCTTCTTGGTAGTAAATGTCATAAGTAATTTTTATGTTACATTGTGGCAGGCTTGTGCTAGCATAAATAGTTACTGAATTGGAGCACAGATTTATATATTATAATATATTATAATTGCTGGTACACACAAAACACTCATTAATATTTAATAGACTCTGGAGATCCCGAACTCTATTGACTGTTTATAAAGACATACGGAAAATAAATGGTGTCCATACTACTGCTCAAATTTTATATCACGGGAAACTCATGTAGGGTCTTCATTATATTGAGGTGGGTATTGTTTAGAAAAAAAGTATGATTGTATGCAATGTTGATGATGTCATGTAGGACCCAGTATATAATAAAGATAAGATGTGTCTCTCTGTTGGTCAGAGAGACAAGCTTTCAAGTCATACAGACACTCTGTCACCTTTCCCAGACCTGAAGAAGAGCTCTGTGTGCCTCGAAAGCTTGTCCTCTCCCCAACAGAAGTTGGTCCAATAGAAGATATTACCTCACTCACAGTTAATTGTTATACTTATTATGTGGAGAGTTTCCTTGGTTGACAAAAGATGAAAGACACCATGCAAGAATTGCCTAAGCAGTCACTGTTTTCTTCAGTCCCGTTTTTCCCCCCCACCATTGAGATGGATCTGCTTTTCAAGTGTCAGGCCCATGAGGCTAATGCTGCTCTTACTCCTTCCTTCCCATTTGCTATTTAAAGAAAGAAAAACACTCTTTTCCCTTCCAGCTCAAAACTTTGGTTGCAATTGGCAAGGAACCTTGCTGTTTGTCCATATGACTAGATGTGCAGCTCAGCCCCATTCTCCATTGCTTCTTCATCCGTCTCCTTGAAAAAAATGCAAAGATTACTCCATCTTCTGCTGCCTAATAAAATCTGTTACAACACTGTAAAAGAAAAGGTTCAACATCGAATAGGATTAAATTAGGGATGGGTTAAATGAGAATGAGCTAAATTCCAAAATGTGAGACCAATGAAGAATGAACTTTCTTTGAGGATAGAAGTGTTCTAGATAAACTCCCAATGCCTGTTATCATTATATTGGTGCATTTCCTGGTTTTCTTGGGACTGGAAGCAAAGTGCTGGAGTACTGTGTTCTTTCAGCATTTCCAATTAAACTATTGTCTTAAATATTTTTATATTTTCTTTTTATCTTTTAAATGTTGGAATCTTTTAGGGGATGGGGAAAATTGTTTAGATAATAAGTTACAGCATTAGGGGCTTGATTCTCCTCCTCTTGAAGTCAATGGCAAAACACCAGTTGGCTTCATGGAGTCAGGATCAGGCCCTATGTTTCTATATTTATAAAGTACATAAGTTTTTTGTGTTTTGGGCTGTGCTGTTTTTTTTCTGGGTCTCCATACAGAAAGACCTCACTATTTTTCTCTCAAATATTTCAGCCTGTACTATGTGATCTGTCATCCAGATCCAAATCAATTCCATTACATGAACTGGGTGAAAACAGTTTTCTTTTGGGGGGAAGAGGGGCAAAGGTGCTTTCTACTTACCTAAACAAGTAATGAAAGGCTGGGCTTGGTAGACTTTGTTGTACTGATAGCTTGCTTAGTGCTTTCTTGTCTGATGTATCAAAATTGGTATGCTCCCCGATTACTTGTGCAAGCAGTGCACTCTTTAAAAAGAACATAATTATTTTTTAAAGAAAATCATAAAGATATCATCCAATGGGACCTGCAGTATTGGTATTAATTGAATAATTAATACTAATCATGATGCCATGGAGAAGTACCATAAGCACAATATAAAACCAAAAATTGGTATTTAAGAAGGGAAACATCAAGGGTTTATACAAAGATGACCACCCTATTTTTAAATTAAGCTCTGCAATAAAATATTTATCAGACTTGTATGTTGAACAATGAGTAAAGCAAGTAGAAGTTTCTCACTCATGGTCAGTAGCAGAAAGTGATGGTTTAAGTTTGGTAGCTTGGCCAACCACAGTCATTATGTTGCATTAGGCACTCTGAACTCTAGATTTTAACATTGTGGGTTTTAAAAAATATTTAGTTGTTTTAAAGATGGGCGCGCTGTTGGCCAAACTCAGAGGTGATGCATGAGGTGGTTTAAGTTAGACATCTTTACTGTAGTTAGACTCCATTATACCTACTTAAACCCAGGTATACAATATGTTGATGTTTAAATCCTGCAATGAGCACCTGTATACACACCCATTGACCTTAAGTGTCTGCCCAAGTCTGGGGTTCCACCTGCATGGTGCTTATTGTAGGACTGAGGCCTGACTTAATATATCAAAGGGACCATGTGTAGGTGTGTTATATGTAGGGATAATAAAACTCGCTAATTGCTGGAAAATTATCCAGATGGGAAGAGAAATCCTGGCTCCATTGAAATCAGTGCCAGAACTCCCATTGGCTTCAACAGGTCCATGATTTCACCTACAAACTGGTGTCTCTTGTCTTGAACTCAAATCTCATCTTGTCACTTTTGCAAATAAAATCACTTTTAAAACATTTTAGCAAGATAGTCACCCCAAGCAGGAGGCTCAGGCATGACAATTATAAACACAAGGTGTAGGTCTGTTCCTGAGAGGGGTAGCAACTCGCTCTGACTTGATAGACTTTATTGGGTATTGTTGGCACTCAGACGCTATCAAGACCAGACCCAAATTTGCATATATATCTAACAGTCTATTCATAGAAATTATTTCTGCCTTACACAAGTTCTAACCTGATGAGCTTGAGAAAGATATCTGAACTGGGTTTTCTTTTAAAGCCAGAAAA
Organism: Gopherus evgoodei; assembly: GCF_007399415.2. Classification (NCBI taxonomy): domain Eukaryota; kingdom Metazoa; phylum Chordata; order Testudines; family Testudinidae; genus Gopherus; species Gopherus evgoodei. Next base: position 33,498,223 of record NC_044327.1, read on the forward strand.
CTAGCCGGATAGTTGGTAGTTATTACAATTTTGGTTGGACTGGATTGTCTGCAGTTCTGTAAGTAAAGCGATAGCTTCTCTCCCCCTCTTGCTCCCGATAACTTTCCTGTGAGATGTTAAAATCACTTTAAACTGATTAACCTATGCGGTCTTACTGATTAACCTGAGGTCCTATCTTTATTAATCATAGCTCACAAAATTTGCTTCACTAAAGACCGTTGACTATAAGGAGTGGCTTATATATAAATTTTTTTTAAAGAAGCCAGTCTTGTTGCTGTTGACAGCAGAATTGTTTGATGGCTGTGATGGCCAGATTCCCTTCTCTCTGGTTTAGGAAGCCCAGGACGGTATGACTACTAATATCCCAAACAGCAGTTTCCTCTACTGGTAGTGTGCGTACTTGGGCTAGGTTGTGTCAGGAGAATCTATCTTACATGTGGGAGAGTGCGTAGCAGCACTATCCTAGGAACACACCAAGGAAGAATTTGTGTCTGAGCATCACAATTTAATCCCTGATTTTCCCCTTGTTATGAGGGTGGGAGTGGAAATCTGGTCTATCCAGTAGAAGATTACTTCCATCTCCATGCCACTTCAGCTCTGCTGAGCAGCATGTTGAGGAGGAGGAGACAAGGCTCCACCTAATCCCTGGTCCTGGCCCACCTGTGTTGGGGGAGGAGAAGTAACAGCCTCATGGAGACTATTCTTTCCCTCCCATCCTCATCCCTCATGCTGTGAGCTATAATGTGGGTAGCCTGAAGAGCGGGGTGGGCATGTAGGACAAGAGACCATCTTGGCCTTAGTGCATGTTTGAAAAGCTCTGTGAAGTCCTCTGATTAAATACACCATGTAAATTCAGATTCTTCTTAACTGTAGTGGGTACTGATGAGTTTTGGAGCACTGGAAATTTGAGAATCTCTCGTATTATTTTGGGAGGCAGCAAACCTTTCTTCCCTCTAATCCAGTTGCACATTGTTTTTAGGAGGATTTTAATTAAAATAAATGCATAGTTTTGTAGCTAAATAAAAGCCTGTGCCTGCAAAATTATCACAGGCATAAATGGATATTTACATTGTATTTATTTTTTCATTAGATTGTTTCCCTCTCCTTCTCCGCTTCTTTCAGTCTCCCTATCTGTTTTTCACTTTCCCTGCTCTCTATTCCATTCTTTGCCCTATTTTTTCTTTAGATTCTTTCTTTGCAATTTTTCATAGCTGAATGCAAACTCGATATTGATAGGGTCAGATGAAAGTGTCAAATCCTACTTTTGGACTGTCTTCAAATTAGGCAAAATCAATTGCCTAATCCAATCAAACTATCCATTGATTGGAAATCTTCTCTGATTTAAAACATCAACACAAATATTATAGACCTTTGAGAAACTAGGACCCTGACCATTCTGTGTTAATTGGGCTAACCGGTGAAGACAAGATATCATGGCTAGTTAATAGTCCCTGTCCTCTGAAAAAAAGTTTAAACTGTCAGGCTTTTCAGTTCAGGGTAAGTTAAGTGGCAATATCAAGAATAAATAGCTACCTAGAGTACTTAGTAGACCAAGTGTACATCACTTCATCAGAAAATCCTGGTGTATTCATTACCTGGGTCAAGGAAGAGCATAAATTCAGTAGCTGTGCACTGAAATTTTTGGTTTGAATCTTTAAAGGTGTGATTCTGGGTTTAAGTTCTGTCCTTGAAAATCTGTGTCCTTTCCTACTCCACCAGAGCATCAAAGGTCTCTTGACCAAATAGGCATTAGGAAAATATCTATGGCTTGATAGATTTCTACTCTTCCTGGGGAGCTTACTTGAAATTGTTGTGGTGAGGAAATCATGAAGAAATGTTTACCTACTGTTTGATAAACTGCCCCATAGCTTGTTTCTCAGTTCGTTTTAATACAGCCAAAACATTCCTAACTTACTAAATCTGGTGAAACATTTCTGAAGTTGGGTGTATTTTAGGATGATTAGTCAAAGTGCATCCCTTCCTGATCTAATGAAGGTGAGATGGTGTGCACTCTAAATAAACTCCACTTCATATTCAAATATGAACCTCCACCTCACCACTTAGCAAACTCTATTCAGCTTCTGCTGGCAACTCTTGCATCTCAAGAGACTCTAACAGGAAAAGGTTGTTTGCTTTTGTCCATTTTATCCAAACTTATCTGAGCTGCTTCCATCTGTAAAGTTCATCTGATAAGATTGACTAGCTATTCTTGTGAAAGTTTTAGCAGGAACCAATGAATCCAGAGACATGCGAAAATCTAAAATGGGAAAATCATTTTAAATTAAACTTTTTGGAAGTTTAAGGGTCATGTTTGAGTAGAACAAAGGTGTGAGACCATTCTGAATGTATCCATTTACCCCTCTCTGCCTCAGAACTACCCTAATTATTCCATTGTGGGGAGTTTCCCATTTAGAATCAGACTCATGAATGAGTCTGTATTTATATTAATTGGTCTGGTTTATCAATCTAGACAGCTGTCTGCTGGTGACAGAGGTTTAAGGGTGAGAAACATTTTTGAGGGGGTAGGGAAGCCTTGCAGGTCTAATGTTCTTTCACAATTGAAGCTGTTTGTTAAAAATGAGGGAGATTGATACAGCAGAAGTGGACAACATTTGGGCTATTAAAGCAGGGCATTAGATGCCTTTTCAGATGTGTTAAACTAATCTATTGGCTATAATGGTACCCTGGACCTGGATTATCATGGTAATTAGTGGTGCACACAGGAAGTTACCTGAGCCACCCATAGGTCAGAGAATGACCAACTCAATATCTTTGAATTCTCCTTGCTCATATTTGTGTTATGATAATTATGACTACTTAGCTCTCAAATGTGCAGAGGTGTGGGAAACCAAACTGAAAACAACAATACAATAGCCAGCAGTGATTCCTCACAACTGTTTCTCAAACCCACTTAAAAATAGAGCTGAATGCAGGTGAATCTTTTATATCACTGCCTGGGCCCTGGCTGTATAAGATTACTTTTCCACAATATGAGGTGCATAAGTGGCTTTTCATCGTATGAAAAAAGCATGCCCACTGGCAAATGAATCATATTATAAAAATTGATTGTATCCCAAAGGGGAAAAATGTTATTGAAGATCCAATGGCCTGGGATGATACACCATTGATCACTGTAAGAAATACTTCCAGAAACTGGTTTTAATCTTTCCGCCAGAGCATTAGCAATTATTCTTTAGCCCATGGTGAGTAATGACTTGAGCTTCCCAGTTTCTCAATCGATAAAACATTTACCCTACCGCTACAAATGTGCTCTTCGCTTAGACAAGCAGAATTTTTCTTCCAATTACTCTTTTTTTAGTGTGACCTCATAAAATATTTTTGAACATTTTTCAAGGCTTTTTAAAGAAGAGAATCAATTATTTTCCTCCCATTCTTCATTCTGTTTTGAGAAATAAGTCATTAAGCTTTCATAGGGCTGAGGCTCTTGTTATACTGCATATTGGATGTCTACCACTATGTCCTCCAAAAATCACTGCTCATATTTCTGATGTCATACATGAAAAAAGTGATCACAAAAAGATACTAACTTCTTCCCCAAGGAGTTTTTATATTTTGTGAACAAGTACAAAAGCTGCCCCCCAAAGTAAAAGATGCTGAACTGTTCTTGCATCTCTGCTGTAGCGCTCACAAAACTATAGCTCTGGCTAATGAATAACGGTCACAAAGCACAGAGTTAGTATCTGTGCAGCAAATCAAATATGCTGGGACATAAAGATGGACACTCATAAATGCCCTTTGATGATTGGAAAGTTAGTGTGTAATTTAGTTTTCCTTCCCAAGAGATTATATCATCTCTCTCTCTCTCTCTCTCTCTCTCTCTCTCTGAAAAACATACACACTTCTAATGTAAAACTTCACAACCATTATTTCACATTCTATCTGCCTTCAGCCTGGAACAAAGTCCATTTTAGTACATTTATTAGATGCTTTAACTATCTGATTTGCACAGTGGAATTTGAGATTCTAAAAGTGGGCCTGTTTCTTTAAGGCTTCTGAAGATTTGATTGAAGGAAGAAATTTCATGGCAGAGACTTCTATGGGGAGCAGGGGAGTTAAACAGAGAACAGTATCTTTGGTACAGAATCCAAATTGTACCGAAATATGGAGGGGAGGTGGGACCAGGAACTAAAACAGAAGGAAATGGAGGGTGACTCAAATGTCTTGTATCCAGAAATAATGGGCCAAACCCTCATAGCTAGTGTAAGGCAGAGTAGATCCATTGACTTAACTGACTTGAAACAGCTGAAGATCTGGCCTGACAAGCAATAGTAATGATAATACATCATCTGCCCTCCCTGTTGCAGTAATAGTGCAGTACTCAATGTTTCTATGCTCAGGGTGGTAAAGGTGCAGCAAGTGCTTGTGGGAAATTGGCAGGAAAGACTATCAAGGGGAAAATAACTTCTGAAAATGAAAGTGCAAGTAGTGACCCTGCCATCCTTCCCCCCTCTAAACTACCTCTATTTTTTGTGTGTGTGTGTGTGTGTGTGTGTGGTGGGGGATGTTATGATTTTTGGATGGAATGAAGGACGAGGAAGCAGGAGCCACACTTGGTTGCTTGAAACCAGCCAACCAACCACTGCAAAAATATGAATTACCTAAATCATCAGCATCAGGTTAGTTGCTTAATGATTCAAAACTCTTACATGAAGGAGCTGGAACTACTCATATTTAACAAAACTAGGACACATTATTTATGTCCCTGGTTGTTCTAACAGTTCATTTTCATAAATAATGAGAAGTAAGGGGTATATGCTTTAGGCTAATCTGCTATATGGCTGATATAATTTGTTCAGTAAAAACATTAACATTTACTGTCCTACACAGAGACTTATGCATGGTGAGATGTCCTAAATACCGTCACCTATAAACTAGTCAAGCATGGCATATTTCTGTTTCTATGGTGACTTCTTGATTGCATAAGACAAGTTTCACTGACTATAGTGCTATATAAATATAACTGAAGTCTGAGTAGCAAGATGGGAAGGCCAAAGACTGAGTATAAAAGTTAAGTAATTGATCATTCACGTTTTCATTGCAGGATGCTATATACAATTCAAAGATGTTTTCTGTGGGTGTCTCTTTATTTTGCTGTCTGGAGACTGAGTCAGTTATTCATCTTGGGGAATATCTGATTCTAGGCTGGTTGGTTTGGTGTGGCATTGAACTGAAAATGCGCTCTGCATAGCACCTGAAGTCTATTTTTAAACTGTAACCTCTATTTTGTAACTGTGACTTAAGTGTTCTCAGAAAATTGTTCCCCTTTGTGACGCCGTTCCATTCCAGCAAAGGGATTTGGATTGTCAGTACTTATTGCAGTGTTTTATTTGTGCAACTACAGTAGTTCAGTTGTGTTATAAGTGTGGTTTTTGGGCCAAAGAGGACCCACAGAATTCAACAAGGTGATTCTTTTCTGCCCTCATATTTGCTATAGAGATGTAACCTATTGAGACAACAGTGATTTATTTGTTTTGACTCAAGTGGCCTGAAACATGGACTCTTGGCAAGCTGCTTTGGCCCTGCTGATGAGTTCACACCTCTGAACTTCGAAGTTTTGGGTTCATATGAGTTCATATGCCAAAGAAACCTAAATCTAAAACTAACCATCCCCTGTTATCCGCTCATCCATATCAGTGAAACAAGTCAGCTTCTGGACCCTATTCAGCAGCCACAGCAGGATAAGGAAACACTGCTCTGCTCTCACTGATGCTCCTTAAAAGCTATCCTCTGTCTTGCTCCATGGCTGATGTGTTACAGAATGTGTACTATGAGTCATTTGTAAGCATTGGTAAGGAAACCTATTCTTACCTTGCTAAGTTGAAGGCTGAAGATCATACAAAGAGTGGGGTTGGGTTAGCTAGCTATTTCCAAAGCATTGGGGGAGAGTGGAGTTATGACAGCTCACTGTTGGTTTTTTTCACACAGAAGATACCCGTAAATAAGCGTGTGGTATCGTAGGGTCTCTTTGAGAGAGAGGTGGTGTGACTATACCAGAACGGGATGTCCTATCCCACCCTTTCCTTGTCTACATGCAGACTCAGTGCATTGCAACCTGGGGTGTAAATCTACAGCTCACTAGTATGCTGTACGCTAAAATGATGTGTGCACATTACTGCAGGACACTGAAAGTTCCATAGTGTGCTTGGATGTACTGCTTTTTCCATCTTCTCCAGTGTTCACTGGCATAAGAGCTGATGTAAAAGTCTCATATAGCTCTAGGTAGAGCCATAGCTGGAGTTCATAAGAACCACAATTTCAACAAAAATCACCAACCTCTTCATAGAATCATAGAATATCAGGGTTGAGAGGGACCTTAGGAGGTCATCTAGTCCAAGCCCCTGCTCAAAGAAGGACCAATCCCCAACCAGATCATACCAGCCAGGGCTTTGTCAAGCTTGACTTTAAAAACCTCTAAGGAAGGAGATTCCACCACCTCCCTAGGTAACCCATTCCAGTGCTTCACCACCCTCCTAGTGAAAAAGTTTTTCCTAATATCCAATCTAAACCTCCCCCACTGCAACTTGAGACCATTACTCCTTGTTTTGTCATCTGCTACCACTGAAAACAGTCTAGATCCATCCTCTTTGGAACCCCATTTTAGGTAGTTGAAAGCAGCTATCAAATCTCCCCCTCATTCTTCTCTTCTGCAAACTAAATAATCCCAGTTCCCTCAGCTCTCCTCGTAAATCATGTGCTCCAGCCCTCTAATCATTTTTGTCACCCTCCGCTGGACTCTTTCCAGTTTTTCCACATCCTTCTTGTAGTGTGGGGCCCAAAACTGGACACAGTACTTCATATGAGGCCTCACCAATGCCAAATAAAGAGGAATGATCACGTCCCTCGTTCTGCTGCCAATACACATACTTTACTTATGCAGCACAAAATGCCGTTAGCCTTCCTGGCAACAAGGGCACACTATTGATTCATATCCAGCTTCTCGTCCACTATAACCCCTAGGTCCTTCTCTGCAGAACTGCTGCCTAGCCACTCGGCCCCTAGTCTGTAACAGTGCATGGGATTCTTCTGTCCTAAGTGCAGGACTCTGCACTTCTCCTTGTTGAACCTCATCAGTTTTCTTTTGGCCCAATCCTCTAATTTGTCTAGGTCCATCTGTGTCTTACCCCTACCCTCCAGCATATCTACCACTCCTCTTTGAATAGTTTATAAAAAAAAAATCTTCACATTTGCTAAAAGATGGGCAAGGCAACCTCTGTTTGCATGGAATAACAAATAAAAGTCTTCCATATGCAATGTATAAAATCCTAGTGTCTTATTCTGATAGGTAAACTGAATTGTAACCTTGATGTTGTTTTTGCTATCTTAGTGACAGTCCTGAATTTGATAATGTATTACACTTTCACTGAAGTTCCAGTTACGTATTTGATCACATTGGGCTGTTTAAAAATGCCTGCTTCAGGTTTAGCAAAATATACCTATCAGGTTGGTCAGTTGAAGTTCAGTGAATTCATTTTGTCAAATATCTGTATCTCAATACCTTGTTAGTGACAGCTTTAATTAGAGTGTCTTCAGAGCCTGAACGTGTATGAGCTCTCTGTCTAAATCCTTCAAGTGTGAGTTAATGCATGTTTCTCTGCATCTGCTTGCAATATTTTAACTTGCTGGCTTAACGGGTTTTAAGTATTGACACTGTAGGTACGTCTACACTATGGGATTAGTCCGATTTTACATAAATCGGTTTTGTAAAACAGATTGTGATAAAGTCGAGTGCACGCGGCCACACTAAGCACATTAATTCGGCAGTGTGCATCCATGGTCCGAGGCTAGCGTTGATTTCCGGAGCGTTGCACTGTGGGTAGCTATTCTGTAGCTATCTCATAGTTCCCGCAGTCTCCCCCGCCCCTTGGAATTCTGGGTTGAGATCCCAGTGGCTGATGGGGCAAAAATCATTGTCGCGGGTGGTTCTGGTTAAATGTCGTCACTCATTCCTTCCTCCGGGAAAACAACGGCAGAGAATCATTTCGCACCCTTTTTCCCTCGATTGCCCTGGCAGACGCCATAGCATGGCAACCATGGAGCCCGTTCAGCTTTTTTTTTTACTGTCACCGTATGTGTACTGAGTGCCGCTAACAGAGGTGTTACTGCAGCGCTACACAGCAGCATTCATTTCCTTTTGCATGATAGCAGAGACGGTTATCAGTTGTTCTGTACCGTCTGCTGCCATTGTAAATTGGCAGTAAGATGACGGTTATCTGTTGTTCTGTACTGTCTGCTGCTATCATGGGTGCCCCTGGCTGAGGTCGGCCGGAGCGCAAAGGCAAAACTGGGAATGACTCCCTGAGTCAATCCCTCCTTTATGGTTTCTAAAAATAGAGTCAGTCCTGCCTAGAATATGGGGCAAATGTACTAGAGAACCAGTGTATCATAGAGCACAGCTGCTCCGTGTCAGATCCCGCAGAAATGATGAGTTGCATGCCATTCTAGGGGGTGCCCCTGCAACAACTCCACCCATTGCTTCCCTCCTCCTCCAACCTTCCTGGACTACCGTGGCAGTGCCCCCCCCCCCCATTTGTGTCATGAAGTTATAAAGAATGCAGGAATAATAAACAGTGACTTGTTAGTGAGATAAAATGAGGGGGAGGCAGCCTCCAGCGGCTATGACAGAACATTCAGCGGTGTGGGTGACAGAAGCCCAGCATCCCGCTGCTATGATAGTCCAGGAAGTACAGAATCTTTTCTTTTCACATGAAAGGGAGGGGGCTGATGGAGCTCAGCCCCCAGTTGCTATGATGAGGACGGTTACCAGCCGTTCTGTACTATCTACTGGGAATGACCAGGAATCATTCCTATTTTTACCCAGGCGCCCCCAGGCAGCCTCACCTGAGGCCAGCCAGGATCTCTCGCAGGCTGATGGTGACAACGGATAGCAGTCATATTGCACTGTCTGCCACCGGGAAGGGGAGAAGAGTGGATACTGCTCTTCACTGCTGCAGCATCGCGTCTACCACCAGCATTCAGTAGACATAGTGTGACATATAAAAAAGTCAAGAAACGATTTCTTTCCTTTTTCTTTCACGTGGTGGGGGGAGGGAGTAAATTGACGAGCTATACCCTGAACCACACTGGACAATGTGTTTGAACCTACAGGCATTGGGAGCTCAGCCAAGAATGCAAATACTTTTCAGAGACTGCTGTGGACTGTGGGATAGCTGGAGTCCTCAATACCCCCTCCCTCCCTCCATGAGCGTCCATTTGATTCTTTGGCTTTCCGTTACGCTTGTCACTCAGCACTGTGTAGCCTGGAGATTTTTTTCAAATGCTTTGGCATTTCGTCTTCTGTAACGGAGCTCTGATAGAACAGATTTGTCTCCCCATACAGCGATCAGATCCAGTATCTCTCATATGGTCCATGCTGGAGCTCTTTTTGGATTTGGGACTGCATCGTCACCCGTGCTAATCAGAGCTCCACGCTGGGCAAACAGGAAATGGAATTCAAAAGTTTGTGGGGCTTTTCCTGTTTACTTGGCCACTGCATCCGAGTTCAGATTTCTGTCCAGAGCAGTCACAGTGGTACACTGTGGGATACCGCCCGGAGGCCAATACCGTCGATTTGCGGCCACATTAACCCTAAGCCGATATAGTAATACCGATTTTAGCGCTACTCCTCTCGTTGGGGAGGAGTACAGAAACCGATTTAAAGAGCCCTTTATAGCTATATAAAGGGCCTTGTAGTGTGGATGGGTGCACCGTTAAATCGGTTTAACGCTGCCAAAATCGATTTAAACTCTTAGTGTAGACCAGGCCTGTGAGAAGCTTCGGTAGAAAGAATGAGAACTTAGACTTAGAAGAGCATAAATTCTGGCCTTTAGATGGCAGTGTATACCTGTTGAATATTACTTTTTACCACCAGAGGGTGAATCTGCAAAGCAGAAACAATTTCTACAATAAAACTCAACTGAGGTTGTCTTATAAAGCTAAAATAAAATGGAGATCAACGATCTTATCAGGGTTCCCCTATTGATATTTGGTTATGGAAAACAATGAAGTTGCTATGCAGAACATTAATATTCTTTTCAACACTTTTGAAAATATAATGTATAGGCATGGACTTATCAAAGCAAAGGAGATCTTTTTATCTTTGCTCTACTCCATTGTCCAGAGGTACTGCAAAGATTTCGCAAAAGTTCCTCTGACCTTTGTGTGCTGTAATAACTAGATGCCATGGCCAAATTTCATCCTGAGACACACACACTGTCTCATCGATTTCAGTGGGAGATAAATGCATGTATTGGTGGGCAGAAATGGGTTATTCAATGGCAGAAAGGTAGCCCTATGCCTGAGCTTTCTTATGATTGTCAGAATTTTGGGGGTTAATTTCTAATTCAATGTTCCTGTTACTGATTAATGGGTAGTATATGTGTATATTGTCTGCCTGTAAAAAGGCATGTGGCATATTTTAAACAATGAAATTTTGTTGTATATTCATACCTCTGTGGGTTAATCAGTAGTTCCCAGATAAGGTAGAAAATTAGCAAGGCAATTAAAATGGCTCAGTAATCAAGTAAGCTTGTTATTTACATAGTGTATGAGTCAAATTATGCTCTTAGTGCCTATACACTACAGTGTCTGGCACAATAAAGATATATATACACCTGGAGAAACCCTGTTAAATTAGTGGAATAGCACAGATGCACTTGAGAGGAGAATTTGTTTCAACATCTCCAAGGGAAAAAAAAGCATATTGATTTGTTCTGCTTAGAATAGCATGTCTTTTAAATAAGACAGCCTAAAGAAGGTTAAGGATGATATTTTATCATAAACAAGTGTTTGATTCCTGTGAGGTTTTTTTGTTTGTTTGTTTGTTTTAACATTATGCTTCCTCTTAGTAGTACAGAAAAGAATTGCTATTTGTGCGTATCGCTTTTGCCAACCATTACATATTACTGGCAGATCTACATATAATCCCAAAGAAATATCAAAGCTCCTAAATACATAAGTGTTTTAATATACTCACACATATCAGTAATTATTTAGTGATTATCAATTCACGTAAATTGGCCCAGGAATAATGGAAGCTAAATACATAATTTTTTTATGAAAATTAACTCAACTAATCTGGAAGAGCCATTAAAAGCCACCTTTTTTGCAAATATTTTATCCTGCACATAACTGGGTATTTATATATGCATACACACTGGTATACCTGTCTATGTACTTGAGCTAATTTGTTTATTCCTTTAGACCTTGCTCCTGTGTGCATTGATGTGAATGGCAAAGCTTCTGTTTGCTGTCAATGATAAAGGGTTAGAGTCATAAGTGTTCAGCTTGCTCCTGTTGAAGTCAATGGCAAGACTCTCATTGACTGTGATGGATGCTGTGCTAAGCACTTGTGTGACTCAGGCCATTTATTTAGGCACCTGGGATTGAACATAGGACCCTAGCTTTAGGTATCTCTATTTGAAGATTTCAGGGAGATAGTGTGGGCTAGGCGATGGAAGGGGAGTTGAATTTAGATGTTACTTCCAGCTCTACCACTGGCCTGCTGGGTGACCTTGGGGAAGTCACTCTCTGTGCCTCTCTTTCCCCTCCCACCTTTTGTCTGTCTTGTCTATTTGTAGTGTAAGCTCTGTGATGAAGGGATCTCTACCCCAATCTATTTTTACAGCACCCTACTGCAGTTGGGTCCTTTATGTGATTAGAATCATAGAAATGTAGGGTGTTAAGGGACCATGAGAGATCATCTAGTCTGTCCCCCTGTGCTGGGGCAGGACCATGTATACTAGACCATCCCTGAGAGGTTTTTGTCTAACCTGTTCTTCAAAACCTCCAACAACCTATTCCAGTGCTCAGCTATTCTCATGGTTAGAAAGTTTCTTCCTAATAGCTAACCTTAATCTCTCTTGCTGCAGATTAAGCTGATTACTGAAGGTAGGACAAGAAGTAGACATTGAGAACAATTGATCACCATCCTCTTTGTAACAGCATTTAACATATTTAAAGATTGTTATCAGGTCCTCCCTTCAGTCTTCTCTTGTCAAGACTAAACATGCCCTGTTTTAACCTTTCCTCAGAGGCCAGGTTTCTAAACTTTTTATTGTTTTTGAGTCTCCTCTGTGGACTCACTCCAATTTGTCCACACCTTTCTTGGTGAGGCACCCAGAATTGGACAGAGTACTCCAGCTGAGTAGAGCAGAGCAGGTACCTCCCGTGTCCTACATAAAACACTCCTGTTAATACAGAGTTTCTCAAACAGAGGTTGCCGCTTGTGTAGGGAAAGCCCTTGGCGGGCCAGGCCAGTGTGTTTACCTGCCCCGTTCGCAGGTCCGGCCGATCGCGGTTCCCACCCAGAGGAATCCAGGTTCAAACAGAATTCAAACTTTAAGTGTCCAGACAGTTGAGTTTTTATAAACGTTATCTTTTGTCAGCACCTTTCTCTGCAAATCTAAACTTTTACTAGTTAAGAAATACCAATAATATTTTTATTTTACCAGTTAGTAAATATTTGTTGTGGATATGCTCTGACTCAGGTTTGAAACATAAAAGGAGTCATGAATATTAAGTGACTCCTCCCAGGTCCCTGAAAACTGAACTTGCAACAGAGCTCACATCTCATGTGACCTACAAAAATATAAACTTTATTTTAATATGGAGAAATGTTTTTTACTCAATTTACAATATAGGGTTTTAAAATATTACAGTACAAATGCAGCTGTAAAAGAACAGCATTTTATATATCACAGAAGATTTTTTTTCTTTCATTTTGGCACTGTAAAACTACATTCACACTATTGCCTCCTATTCAGCTATACCTGAATGGATATTATAGACTAGCATACATCTGCTTAACATCATCTGAAAACAAACAGAGCTGCTATTTGCAATTTTAAGCCTGAGAAGAACTGCTAAATTGAGAAAAGGCAACTCAAAGTGATAGGGCACTTTATTATGGGGAGGAATGCAAAATACAGTCTGACTCACCTACTATAATGTGGACCAAACTATAGTGTACTTATGGGATCTTTTACACCTACTTCCCCAACATTGTATGTGCCACAATATGTTCATTCTGAAAGCACACACTTCTCGGTCACACAAACAAGTTTCGTCTGTGTTTTGGAATATGGTGCCTGTCCCTGGAAGGTCGGCAGTCCATGTAAAGAAAAAAAGATATGCATATTTCGTTTGTGTAATAGCCTGCCTCATATTCACTGAGATCTTATTTTTCACAGGATATCTATTCTTTAGACAGAGAGAGCAAATGGAACAAGCAGCTATGTACTTGCAGTATCCATGAACTGGCAGGCAGTGCCCTTTTAACTGATAGCCCATGGGCCAGCAGGGTGGTGCTTTGATTAGGTACATGTATGTTTTGGCTAAGTACATATTGGCTTTCTGGGAATCATTTTGTGTACTTTGAAGGATAAATGTGCCTGGACTGGAAATGTGCAGTCACATCCATGTACTTACATTGCTTTTGCTTTAAATGTAAAAATTATTCAGAACATCTGAATGTGCTTTGTTACACAAACATATACAAGGAAATATAATACTGCTGCAGAAAGAGTCCTTAACGATGCTCCATAATGAAACATCTGAATTTTGTTTAAGTTCAGTTTTATGTTGATCATTCCTGAAGGAAAGCAAGAACAAAGGCAGGTATGTTTGTTACATCTGTGCATCTCTTACCAAGCCAGCTATTTGCTGATGTAAGTGCGATCAATTTTAACTCTTACCACAATGATCAAAGCCAAATGAAAAACCAGTGCAATATGAGGAAGAGGAGTTTCATATTCTGCAACAGTTTCTTTACAGTTTGAGAGACTTTCAGGAAAGTGCAAGGTAGGTGCATTCAGTGAGGCCTCAGTTTAGCAAAAGCAGTGTAGCACATGAGTAATTCCAATGGAATGGATAGGATTATTTATTTGCTTACCTTTAAGCACACGTTTAAGTGATTTGCCCTTGTTACTATACATAGGGCTTACCTCTTCCCGCCCCCCCAAAAATATTTAGCAAGGTGTTTCATTTGCAAAGAGTGAAGCTGAACGCAGATTAAGTTAAACAAGTGGAACTTTATTAAACTCTGCGCACTGCTCTGTTGATATGGCTGAGTTGCTTTTAGCCTAACTCCCTATGTTGTCCGTTTTCCTGGTGTCCTTTCAATAAAAGTTCCACCAGGGACCATGGACCCTCTGATTCCAGTTCCATTCATCATGTTACACTTGGGGAAGGAATTTAGGGTGAGGATTGTATAAGCATTGTGCTTTTGATTACAAAAGAAAGTTTCTTTGGTGAATAGTTCTTTGGTGAATAGTACTTTTCACCTTTTAGTAACTTTGTTGTAAATAGAGATATGATTTACCTACAAGTCTCATTCATTTGTACCTTGTACACATTTTTGTAATATATGAAGAACTTTATCACTGAAGATAAACAAAGAGAAATTATTCTCATTCATTGCAGTAGTAAGGCTAGAAAAAAGATGGATGTAAATTGAGACCAGAAATCTTGAGCTTAAATTATTTTCCCACTCAGATTTAAGAGAATCTCATCTCCTGAGAGAAGTAAAATCAAAATCACTTGTCCTTCTGGTCGCTACCTGAGAAACATCTAGGTACTGGAGAAGGACTAGAAGTAGGACGTGATCCTGCAATTGGAAGAAGTGTGAGTTCTGAACATAAGAGTGCTTTCAGGATCAAGTCTTATATTGAGTTCTTTCAAAAAGAAACAAATAAATAAACCCCCCAAAAAAAGCTTAAGAACAAAGTCTGTGGCCAAGACCAAAAAAAGGGCTAGTGATTTTGAGTGTCTCCATTTTTTTGGACTCCTATCTTGTCCTGATTTTTGGCAGATAGTTAACTTCACAACTACTGCTGAACTCCTCTGAATTGTGGGTGCTCACTGCCTCTGAAAATTTGGCCCAAGGTCTCAGTTTGGACACTCAAAAAAGGACGCACTCAGTTAGTAGACACCTTTGAAAATGTATGATGAATTATGTTCATCCTTCCAAGGTCAGCTTCAATATTAATTCCAGTATTGCAAGGTGCTGAGTGCCCTGAACTTTCATTCACTTCCAGATGAGGTATATCGCTATCTCCCCCACCTCTCTTTTGTGGAGTTATAATTAGATGTGAAAAAACTGCTCATCTGTGTGGCATTTGAGTACTATAAAGCCAACATATACTCCTTTGTTGGGTCACGGGGGGTGCTCTCCATCTTACTGGATAGAGCCTAGTTCGTTGATTGTGTCTCTGGATGATATGGAAGGTGTTTGGTGAAAGAAGTGTGTGTTTACAACAGATCCTGTTTTTGTTTTTTATTTTTGAATCACACACCAGTACAGAGTACAGGTGCTAACCTTGTCATGTGCTTGATTATCTCAGCTGCTAGGTCAATGAAAGCGTAAAGCTTTCTCTCATTCCATAATCCTTCATTTCAGTAGCATTCTGCTGATGGTCTTTTTGAGAAGTCTCCAAAAAACAGTTGCAAATCATCTGAAAAAAAGGTGAGGCAAGGTAAAATGTGTGTATGTGTTTTAAAGAGATTATTCCTATGAAAATGTGCTCTTTCTGCCAACCCTGCACTGTATTTACACAGAAACTAGTCAGGCATATGTATTTTCAAAGAAGTTGCAATTTCCTCTCAGATTTTTTGCAGATCCTTTCTAACAGCTGTAGACAGAAATCCAGCTACTCCTGCAATGAATGACCTTCAGTCTTTGGAACCTGGATAGTAAACAAACATTTATGCTACTGAGAAACCTTGCCACAGACATAACATTACTATGCATTACCCTCCTGTGACAGTTTATTAGAAACTAATGCTATTTCTACACAACAATTATGAGTTCTTGAAAACTGAAACATTTTTTCTTTATTATCAAGTCAATCCTTGTAGGAACTTTTAACAGTTTGAAATGATAATGATCTATGTCAACAACACAGATTACTTCAGGTAGAAATTGACAAAACATTATTTTCATTTTTGTGTGAACCTTTTGTTTCGACAATGTTTGTTTTACCTTTCAGGTCATTAGTTTCCATAAATTCCTTATGTCTTAGTAACATAGAGGATATCTTTAAACATAACTCTTACATTGGAGTGTACATTAAATATTTGCTCAGCTGATTAAAACAGTTCTGCATTTATTTAATCTTTGAAGAGTAAACAGTTTATTGAGAACTGAAATGTCTTTTCATACACACATACGTGTCTAGGTCTCATTAGAAGAGCCTCTGTTATGAGGTTGCTCTAACAAGGCTACCAAGTATTAAAGATCCTCACACAAGTACTTTTCATAAGTACTTCAATCCTAGTACTATAGTTAGTAGATGGCACTAACGGTGCAACAGTAGAAGTGGTGGTAGGGCCTTTCGGAAGGAAAATATTGTACTAATCTTTCAACTAATTTGAAATATATCTTACACAAAGGAAAAACAGTCTTGTGCTAATAACAGCTCAGATTTAGTCTCAACAGTGGCAGTCAGTGGCCTTTGCATTGTACCTTTAAGCTGGGGGTATTTTGACTGGAGAGAAACAGAAAAAAACCTCTAGATTATTTTGAAGAATAGCAAGTGCAGAGTTACTAATGATGTAAAGCTTAAATGCTTATTTTGTTGTGTATATATAAACTGAAAGTTTAGAGGGAAATTTTCCCCTCCAGATGTTACTTTTTAATAAAGAAAGGGGACTGTGGTGAAGAAAGGTAGGCGAGTGGGGAAGGATTGCCTTTTGTCATGGTTTTAGGTGAGTGGGAGACATGTTTGACTTAAAGTACCCTCCCTACACACAGACACATCATACATCATTTGAAAAGTTATTATGTCTACTTTAAGATGAGGTATGATGTTGAGCTGTCAAGTGGTGCCATTAGCACAGAAATGGAGATAAACAGTGACACCATGAACACATTAAAATGAGCGTTTTGAAATATCTGCATTCATTTCTGTTCGTTTAATGCTCTATGTATTATTTCAGGACATAAAATTGGATTTCTTTATGACCTCAAAGCATCACAGCAACAATCTAAAGGGTAAAAAAAATCTAATAGTAAATTTGTACAGCTATCATTGAAACGTAACAGCACTGGTTGACATTTCTAGTCAGCATCTTTGTCTTGTTCATCATTATGATCTCTGTGTTACTGCTGTCTTCGTTGCCTTGGCAAATGCACAGTTCTGTGCAGGGAAGAGTGTTCTGGCTACTGACACAGTTGATTGTGACCCTTACTAATACTGACACAAAGAACATCTTGCCAAAACTCAGATACCATTGGGCCTTTAGCAAAAACAGGAAGTAGTTTATCCTAACCCCTAATATTTTTCTATCTGTATGGCAATGTTGATCCAAAATCTGATCCAAAATTCTCTTCAAAACTGTCCTTGTGTGGTGGAAGTTTGGCCAATGATTTGCCCTTTTTTGATGGCTAGATCGAGACACAAGCAATTCAGGTCTCTGTGAGTCTCCTTTTCTTTCTCACTGTGGTCATACTGTTCTGCCACCAACTTCCTTGCTGCAGAAATTGCTGTTTGTTGGTCACTCTCTCTCTCCCAATTTGGCAAGATCTCTGAAGTGGTACGCTCCCTTTGTTGTGACAACATTAAACACAGAATTTTTCCCACTACCAAATAGGGATGACACAGAGTCATATTCTGTGAATGTGTGTTCAGCAGGTAGTATGTTGTAGAAGTATTTACAGAGAAATTTTACAAGTGACTTCTTGTTGGAAGAAATGTTTACTATGGAGGCACAGGGCATCCACCAATCACCTGGTATTTCTTGCATCCAACTTCAGACACTGTCTGGCGCTCTCTGAAGTTTTCACAGAGTTACTGTTGTCATACCTTTCAAAGACTTTGATTACAGAATTAGTATTGTCAAATCCTTTTAGGATCTGTGCCAGGTGCTGAGCACCCTATTGGTCAAATGTGTGGAGTTTGCCTTCTTCCATAATTTGTATGACAGCCATGGCATTTCTGATGTACACTGTGGTTTCTTTGTTGCTGCTCTTAGCTCATGGATACTTTCACCTTGAGCTTCAAGCTGATGTACTAATTCAGCTGTGTCTATTCTTGTTGTTCCATCAACGTGGAAGAGGGACATAGGCACAGGTCTGTAACTGGTTAATAAGAACAGTTGCCATTGAAACATCATCTCTGCATCTTGTTAAGCACAGGTCTCTATGGAAAACAATTTCTGGACTAATAGCTGCTGTGATCGTCCCTCCATTGTCAGACTTAAATTTGGTCGTCTTGGTCATGTCAGCAAATATTTTGATGCCAGATTTATTGACTGGGATGGAGAAGCTGTGTCCCATCAGAATCAAGGACACTTCTCTCAGATCTCTCCATTTGTTCATCCCCAAAATCTGCTATAGTAAGTAGACTCTTGTACATCTGATGTTATCTGCATTCCAGTAGATATGTTGATAAACATCTCTGGGTGTGATTCAGGGTCCAGTGGGTTTACCAACCATGTCATCAGCAGTATGGTAAGAGCTGTAACTCACTTTTCATCCCTCTTCAGTACAAAGACAAGGAACTTGTCTGTGGACTTCATCTTTGCTACTTCTTGTTAGGGCATTTCTTTCTTTCATAGCATTTGTATATTCATAATATAATGCTGTGTATTGTCATCTCTAACACTAATACTGACCTGTGCATAAGTGTCACAAGTAGTATAAGGGGCCTACCATCAACTGAATGTAAGCCTCGTCCCCGACCTCTCATCCCCTGCCCACCTGTCACCCTAAGACCCACCCTCTGGGATATTAAGTCTGGGGTCAAGATGGACACATGATGGGAAGCAAAGAGTGTTGTGTGACCCCTCTAAGAACTCTACCCGCTGCCCTCTACTAATCAGGATGGATTTCAGCCACAGAGGACCTCCCTGAGAGCGGATTTGAGCAATCAGGGGGAGATCCAGGGTGGGGTGACCTGCCCAGAAGAGGGTTGTGTGACCCCTTTAAGAGCTCCCCCCACTGCCCTCTACCAATCAGATTGCAGCGCCACCCCTGGAAGTTCAAGTGCTGTGTGTAAGAGGCCATTTCATTCCAAGAACTTGTGTTTTAGAAATCATGGAAATGCTGAGCAGAAGCATGGATTCCTTCACCACCCCCAGACTTTTTTTAGCTCCGAGGGCCTTCGACCACCCGTGGAGGAAAGACTATATCAGCGACAGTTCTGAGAAGGAGGAGGGAGTGGCCACGGGCAGCCCTTTGGCTCAGCAGTTGATGGATATGCTGGAACCTGATCCTGAAACCCAAGCATTCTTGAGGCAGCCCAACGAGCGTGATAGCCTCTCATCGTCCACCCACTATGGAGGAAGGTGACCATGGCTCATGGGAGTCACTGGTAGACAAGGTGAACGGAAAAGGCGTCACTCAGGTAAATGAATGATTAAGAAATGATGATCAAGGATGGGATGTAATGGGGTTAGGAACCAACCCGGGGTTGCGTAAAACTAAAAACAAGTAGTGGGGGGCTTACACTGTTTCTTTTCTGAAAATCCCTCGACAGCTCGATGATGCCTTTCTAAAGGCCTTTGAGAACTTGCACACAGATTTACTTCCACGGGGATACCAATCTTGCATCAGCTGTTTTTGCTTGTGTCTGAGACACAGATCGCAAGAGGAAAATCCAGAAAAGGACAAAATGGAAGAATGAACCATCTCAGACTCCCTAATGGTAGGGGTTATGGCATCCATTTTCACACGTGGCTGTAAAAGGGCATGTTAAACCAGGCAATTAATAAAATTTTAAATTTGTCAATATGAATATGTCCCCTCCATACTTGTTTTAGTAAAAGACAGTACAAGTAACAGTCATGTCTACGCAGATGGCTTTGTTAAAGAAAATATATTATTACACCCCTGCAAAAGTTGGGAGCTTAGGCGGGGTGAACCCTCTTGGCTTTCAGGCCATGATGCTTACGCTTTATACAGACCTGCTCATTTTAAAAGAAATAAGACCATTGTTTCAGATGTAGGTGCACAATGGCAGGTAGATTTAGTGGATATGCACTAGTTCTCCAAACACAACAGTGGTTTTAATCTACATCTTAACAGTGATAATGTCTTATCTAAATATGCCTGAGCCTTAGGCTTAAAAGACAAGATGGGTGGTGAGTTATCCAAGGTCTTTAAAGCTATTTTCAGCGAAGGTCATGTGTGTCAAAAATTACAAACAGATTGGGGGAAAGAATTTTTAAACAAGCCTTAAAGCAGATTGTTAAAGTGGCATGGCGTTCACCATTTTGTTACTAATAATGAAGTCAAAGCAGGGGTTGTGGAGTGATTTAACAGAACTTTCAAAACTAGCATGTGGAGATATTTTACAGCTTATAACACCTTTCGCTACATCAACGTGTTACCTGACTTTATAAAGAGTTACAACCAGAGCTTTCTCAGAACTGTACATACCAGACCCACTGATGTTAACCCTTCAAATTCTCTGAAGGTACGGGAGATGGATTTAAAACAAAAGTGGTTGTTGCCCCTTTTAAAAAAGGTGACCACATGAGACCACAAAGGAGCTTTTGAATAAAGTTATGAACAAACATTTACCAATGAGATATTCATAGTGGATGAAGCCTTAACCAGGGGCTAGAGACCTGTATAACCATTAAAAGATTATGAGGATGAGACAGTTATTGGATCTTTTTACCTTGAAGAATTACAAAAAGTAAACCCCAAATGAGACAGGATTTACAGGATTGAAAAAGTTCTAGTGGACAAAGGAAAAGGAAGGAAAAAGCAGCTACTGGTGAAATGGTTAGGGTGGCCCAGTAAGGTTAACAGTTGGGTGGAAGCTTCTCAACTCTGTGACGTTTAGATGTGAACAAAAATGATTCCTCCTGCAGATAGAGAGAAATAAGCGATGGCGGGTTACATCACTTTGCCCAGCAATGCCAGCTTAGGGTTTTCCCCCCAAAAACACTCGCTCAAACTTTACATGATGGCTAATTAAGCCCTTGGATCTCCTGGGTGCCTGAGAGGTGGAAATAGTGGAAATACAATACCCACACAGCTGGAACACCTCTTTCAAAATCACCTTTGGAGATATGGTTTGGAATTTCATCCTTATGATGAGGTTATTACTCGTTCATATCTGAATTACTGGCTCATATGAACGGTACCATGGCTTATCATCCTGGACTACCTGAGGTGGTCATGAACCATGACCCTGTGGATAGAAAAGTTAGACTTAAATCCGCCGATTTTACTTACATGTTTTCTACTGGCGAGGAGCTAGCTAACATTTTGGGTTTGGGCCCAAAGTGCAGCATCCAAAAAATCCCCTTCTTGGCAGACATCACGGAGGGAGATGGCTACTATTAAATTGTCAGAGGCCAAACACAGTGTAGTCTTCCTTTGCTGTGGGAACGATTTGCTAAGTAATTTTAAAAGGACCAGGTTTCTCTTCACTCAGCTAGATGTGTTTTCAGTCAGCAACCCTGGCTGTTAAAAAGGGCCTGCCGATAATTCATCTCTTTTTATACCTGGCTGTTCTTTTCAAAGTATAAACCACTGGCCAGTCTGGAGGGAAAAGACGGGTTCTTAGTCTATAAGCTTCTGGTGTGGAAGCATTTAAATCCACCGCCAGGTAGCCATAACTCTTTTGGTAGCATCCTCAAAAGCTTCTAGGAAGAATTGCGCTTTGCTGGGGTACATTTGCCCAGCAAGCATAGCAATTTATAATTTATCCCTGGGGTTTTTGAACAGAACCATGTACTTTGTGTTTAGGTTAATCATGCAACTCTTTTTTCCCTGACAAAATACGTTCTGAACTATATACAAAATACTCAGGTTCCTGTGATAACATGTACTTGGTAAAGGCTTTCTCGATTTCATCGCTTTCACAAGCAGAGTTAATTAGATCATCTACGATCATCATATTTAATTTATTGGTAGGAAACAAACGGCCATCATCAAGAGCACCGGGCAGCTCCTCCACAAAATTGATTAAGGGATATTTACTGAGCAGTTAGTTATATAGAGGTTGCCAGCAACTGTAACACCACACAATATTCTCAGACATAACAAACAACATTTGTTTGGCATTATCCAACACATTTTTTATAAAATAACTTTTCCCACAATTGCTAGGACCTGCAAGAATTACAGAAAAGAGAGGTTTCCACCTCATATCCATTTTCAAAAGCCCCAAGGCAGTATTTTAAACCCTTCTCCGAGGACCCTCTTGTTGTAAACGACTTTCTGCCTTTTCTTAAGGATCTTTATCTCTATTTGCCACTGATTTTTATTCCTTATGATAGAGGTCTGCTGCACTTCTATCTTTTTTGGGGTGTTCTCTCCCAGAGCTGCGCTATAGTCCAGGACTAGGTCTTTCAAACTGTCAAAGTTGATCTTTTCACAGTTTGTTACCTTCAGGGTAATCCCTTTGACTTTCATCCTCCTGATGGCCTGAAAATATACGGGTAGAAGGTAGCTGGCACAAACTTGGTGATGTGTTGATCTGGTGGGATCTCACTTGTGAGGTCTCCTAAACAATCCCCCAGAGGTGGGTTCTAGTCAGCCCTCCCTTTTCACAAATATCATTGAGTCAGTGTCATGGTTTGGGCAATGCTCTTGCAGCCTGTCTAGCAGGTTGTATAGTTCTAAGCGGGCATAAATGACGGTGAAACAGGCTATGAAGATATTGGTATTACCAGAGACCAAGTAGTGGTCTTTTGCATGCTTCCAAGACATGCACGCTGTTTCACCATCAATAAACTCGCAGGATGAAGCCTCGTAATCGGCGGGGAAAACAGGTACTGAAAGAGTTCACCAGGGTCTCTCACAATGCTGGTATTGGGTAGGTTTGTTCTTTGGCCAAATTTACCTCTCAGAGAATTTAAGAACAGTTTAGTGATTTGGCACTTAGTGGGGTTCAGTGTGATCTCGTGTTGGCATAAATGCCTACCTTCTTTCCGGTAGAAATTGTTACCATATTTATTCTATTTTTCTTCATCCGTGCACCAGCCTGGGATACCCTGATGCCTCTTGTTTCTGGCAGAGGTGTAATTTGATGTACTTTGAAAAGAGTTTGTCATATTTTTCTTCAAAATGCTACATTTCATAGATTTTACCCACCACATATCCCTTTGATATGGCCACTTTCACTTCCACTGTACGCTGAGTTCCCAGGATGGCCCTCTCTTCATCATTATAGGTGCATGTCTCCTGCTGCTCGGTTTCCGCACAGGTTTGGTATAGCAGAAACATAAGTTTGCCACCCACTCTGATGGGTAACAATGGGAATAAGAGGTCTTGCGAGGGTGGGGTACACTTTAACTTTTGCAATTCCAAAATAATTTGCAAGGGGTCCAAATTTGTCATGAACTATATTGGGGTGTCTGATAGGCTATTCTTTGGTTTTGTTTACGAAAGGATACAGGCTGGTAAAATCATAATAGTGGATTTCTTCACCAGGGTTAGGTTTGTAATTGGATAGCAATAGTCCTCCATGCAAAAAGCATTTCTAGGCACCAGAGACTGAGGCAGCTGGGCTTTGTTTAAGAAATCTGCAAGCTCCCGTCTGTTTCTATCACCACCTCCCACTCGTGCTCCCAGAGAGTCCTCACTACATAACCAAGTCTTTTCAGAGAGTCAGTCTTGAGCTGCATCTTGTAATAAAGAAACCCAAAAGTTGTCCCTGTCATAGGGTTCTGTGCTTTTCCATAATAACAGGTGACACTGTCTTGGAAAAATACCTGTTAAACTCAAAATCTGTGCGTAGCACGTCAACAATGGAGTAACTGTCTAGAAAGTAGGGGCCTACCTGTAATTCCCCACCCTGAAAAGGATGCCGTATCTGTATATTTTCTTTGTGAGTGGTATACAAAAGCCACTGAACAGAGGGGATTGAATATATTTTTCTGCTTGTGATAGTTGTCTGGAGGGAGAAGAGCTACTGTGTTAGGCTGCAAAAAAATAACCCTGTACGTAGCCATGCAGACAGATGCCATCTTTATGTACCAGAAAAGATCTGTACACAATTTTACCTTTGTGAATTTACCAGGGCCACTCTACAATATCTCCCATCTGTCATTTTCATGATCTCTTCTCTGTACAGGATACAGGCCTTTCTCAAAACTTTGACATCCTGCTGACAATAATACGCAAGCTGTTTCCGCAAGTCAAACATCTCATATATGTGGTCCTGATACCAGTCAAGAAATTCTGCTTTCTTCCTGGGTATCATGCTGTCTGTACCATAATGCTCCACCCCAGGCACAGGCCCCACGTAATTTTGGTTTTCTTAAGTGTTAGAAAAATGTGGGAAATACCCTTTGCAACCTTCAAACCCCATCGCCTGCAGGTGCCTGCTAAGCTCAGAGGTGAAAGTAAGCTGGTACGGTCCCAGGCTGGTGATGTAAGGGGCCCGTGGCTTCCTGTAGTGGCTGGAGCCCTGGGCCCTTTAAATTGCCTCCCGAGCCCCGCTGCTGGAGCCCTGGGGTAGCTCAAGATTGACAAAATGAAATTCCTCACAATACACCAAATCCAGGTAATTCTCATTGCCAACTTCTCACTCACTTCATATACACTGTTGGGGGTCTGCATCTGCATTTTCAGGGTTCCTTTATGGGACCATCAGCTGCGTCTTCTATGTCAGATGCTATTTGAGAGTTAGAGTCTGAGGCCCCACCGAGGAT
This sequence comes from Gopherus evgoodei, assembly GCF_007399415.2. NCBI lineage: Eukaryota > Metazoa > Chordata > Testudines > Testudinidae > Gopherus > Gopherus evgoodei. The sequence goes on from NC_044327.1 coordinate 33,522,853, forward strand.
CATCAGGCATAGACAGGGACCCATCTAGAGTGCCTTCTGGGGAATTTTCTAAATCAGACTGTGTGAGAGTCACCACTACCACCCTGGAGGTTAGATTCTGCCTCCCCATTCTCAAACACACCAGTTTGAGAGCCTCCAATAGGGGGAATCTCTTTGTTTTCTTTCTCCACCTCTTTAGCCTTTTTCAAAATTTTACAGCGATACCTAGCCCATAATTTTTGGGCAGCCATCTGTTTATCCCCCAAATGCTGTCTCCCCCCGCCCCCGCCCTTATTTATGCCTTAGCTGATGTGTATCCTTGAGGATGCCCCTTTTACCTGGGCCCCTTTCCACGGCTAGTCATGCCTGCTCAGAGCCACCCTCTGGAAAAATTGAAGTATTTTTCAAAAATTCACCCACAAGAGCTTTTGCATTTTTGATCTACTTTCCAGTCCTCCTTTCTTTTAGAACTCCTGAGGATACAGCGTCCCTCAGCTTTCTGAATGAAACATCATATTTTTACCAAATCTTTTTAGAATACCAAAGAGCTGTGCTGAGCTTATTGTGTTGGGAGACTGGTTCGTAATAATTTTCAGATACTTCATAAGGAGATACCCCAGCATTGCAGGAGTTTTCAGTCCTTGTTGTTTTATTTACAACCTCTAAATGTATGTTTTTGTTCACATTCACAGCCCCTAAAGCGCATGCTCCGGGTTTGTGAATGTGTATGTTTTCACTCAGTTTTCTCAGGGTTTGGTGTGGTGGTGACCGCTGAGGAACTGGAGTTGTGTTTGCGTAGTTGCTTTTTACCAGAATCTTTTGTTTAGTCCTGGTTTTGACATATACAAGCTTTGGACTGCCCTGATGCTTCGTCTGTGCTCTTGTGCTGTTTTGTGTTGGCGTTGTTAAAGGTCTCAGAGCAGATTTTTGGCTCTTCAGAGGTTCTGGTGGAGGTATCCCTGTAGGTCTGACCCTGTCATTGTCAGGAAAGCTGCCCATGCCCGATTAAGAAAAACAGAGATGTTTCAATTTAGCATCAAAGAAACATTTTACAAAACTTAACTTTACCTTTTTTCTCACCCACGCCTATGCATTTGCTTACAATACAAAACCTCATGAAATAACCAAACCAATAAGCAAAATACATTTTCTGGGCTTCATCTATCCATCAGCCATTGATGCTGGTGAATTTTCCTTTTCGTCTGTCTCTTTTCTTTTTCTTTTGAGCTTGTTTATCCTTTGGTCTTAGGATCGCTCATGTTTTGACCATACTGTGGAGCAGACAACATTATCATTATAAAACACAGAAAAACTGTCTTATAAACTTAAAAAATAAAATACTCATTAGGGTGTTTTTCTATTTAAAAAGTCATAGCTTTAAAACAAAAGAATCCATTTCAAGCTGTATAACAAACATAGGTTTTGGTTTATTTCTACCACTAGTGTTTCTCTAAAACCTAGACATTTTTAATACAAGCTCATGTTTCCATCATACACCCAAAAACAAAGTGTGCAACAAAATAATTTTTTAATCCCTCACCATAATTGTTTTGCATAGGCCGCCTGAATTACCAACAACAATTTAAACATGAAACTAATTTTAAAACAACTCATTTTAAAAACACATATCACATTTTGCAGAGTTAAAAAAAACCCATTAGTTTGAAACACACCAAACCAACAGTTTGCAACCATATATTTAAAAAAAACCACACCTATGTCTTGCACAGACCCTTCACTCCCAATTTAAACATTAAAACTAATTTAAAAACATCTTAAACACACACGCTTTTAGAAGCCATTTGCAGAAAGTTACTTTCCACAACAGGGTAAAGCGATGCTGGCACATGGTTATTCTGTTTTCCCCCAAGTGTATTTGAGCCTTTGGATTAAAGAACGAGCAACATTTTTAGTTAGTATTATTCCCCAACTGCATCAAATCTCTGTGCAATCTGTGATATACCTGGTGTTTTTAAATTTAACAGTGTTAAGCACAACTATAGTTAAAAATGGGGCTTTACCTGGCTCTGGTGAAAAGCAGCTTGCAGTTGCTGTTTCCATGTTACACGCTGCAATAAAGATAGGTACCATTACTTAGGCTGTGTCTACACTGCCACTTTCAGTGCTAAAACTTTTTTGCTGTTTAGGGTGTGAAAAAACACCCCCCTGAGCGACAAAAGTTTTAGTGCTGAAAAGCACCAGTATAGACAGCTCTTTATCGCTGGGAGCCGTGCTCCTGGCAATAAAGCTGCCACCTCTCATTAGGGGTGGGTTTTTTAATCACTGGGAGAGCTCTTCCAGGCAATAAAGCGTGTCTACACTGCCCATGTCACAGCGCTGCTGCAGCCGTGCTGTAATGTGGGTAGTGTAGACATATCCTTAGTAAGGACAGCATGGACAAAGAGTGACATTATATAATATGTTTTCAGAGTTAAAACAAACAACATATCTCATCTTGCAGTCCAGCAGCTATTATGTTCTGTTGAAAGAGGACAGTCTCCAAAAAACTGAGGTTTTTATACCATCCTAACTATTTGTTTCAGAGTCTGTAGTTAGCTGGTTGATTTGATCACTTGCAACTCTGAATTAATAGATACTTAAGGAAATTACGCCCCTCTCCCCAAAGTTCCCTTTTGTGATCTGAGGAGTAGGGGAAGTAAGTTGTCTGCACAACTGCGATGTTTTGGTTTTGGGGTTTTTTTTAGTTAAAATACATTTTTCTGTTTTAATGAGAGCCGCCTTACAGTATTAAACAGTAAATCATCATACACAACAATCCTTAATGTTACTGATATCAATGAATGTCTTGTTTTTTTAAACAAGTTTCTTTCATGCTTAAAGTTTTGTGTTGTTTTGTTATGATACATCCATTTCATTTCCATAATAAACACCCTACAACTACCCATAGCCTTTAAATGTTTTTACAGCAAATGCTGGTTCTATAAAAGTATGGTGGAGGTTTGTGAACCCTTGAAACATTTCAGTTTTGGCTTAGACCCTTGTTTAGTTTTGTAAATATATTATTTTAATGACTTTGAATTGCTAAAAAAAGGTGACCCCTCGCGTTCAACCAACTCTTGAGGTTTTATTTAAACTGTCCAGTATAGTTCTGCAACCTCCTGGGGTTATATTTAAACTGACCAGTAACGTTCTGCCAACTCCTGGGGTTATATTTAAGCTGTCCAATAGTGTCTACGAACTCCTGAGGTTTTAATTAATCTAATATTAATCAGAGCTCACCACCCCCACCCACCTCCCTCCCTCACTGTGATTGTGTACTGTGATTGTGTTTTAAATAGAAGCCACTGTAAATTTTCTTGGTTTAGGCACAGACATTGCATAGCATAACTTATGGCAATAACAGTGTTTAATAAGTTTTCCAAACACAGTTCAGTGCACGGGTCCCGAAGCTTGCAGTTTATATCCTCCAAAGTCCAACTCACATAGTCATGGTGCTATTGGGCTGGCGCATCTATGACACAGCCCTCACAATCTTTGAAAAGCTTTTCCCTAAGGCAGTGATTAAGGACAGCATAAACAGCAACACGTACAATAGAATGCACAATGTAGCACCGGTTCAGTTAGTTCAATACCAAGCCTCCTTAAATTCCTATAGCTGTCATCCTCACTGTCCTTGTCAATGACTTCTACCGGCTTTGAGCAAAAACAAGGCGGGCCCAGTTTGTCTTTGTTGTCTGATGCAATGCTGTTCAGCGCCTCTGGGTCCTCTAGAAAGACATTGAGAGATTTTTCAAAAAAGAAACAGTGTAAATCCCCACTGCTTGTTTTTAGATTTACACAACTCTGGGTTGGTTCCTAATCCCATTACACCCCATCCTTGACCATCACTTCTTAATCGTTCATTTACCTGAGCAACATATTTTCCGTTCACTTGTCCACCAGTGACTCCCGTGAGCCTCAGTCGCCTTCCTCCTCTAGAGGGAGTGGATGACGAGAGGCCATCATGCTCGTCAGTCTTCCTCGTGAGTGGCTGGGTTTCGGGGTTGGGTTCCAGCATATCCATCAACGGCGGGGCCAAAGGGCTCCCCATGGCTGCTCCCTCCTCGTCCTTGGAACTGTTGCTCATGTAGCATTTTGTCCTGGGTGTTCAAAGGTCCTCAGAGCTAAAACAACGTCTGAAGTTCTCACAGGGCTGGTGAAGGAGTGCATATTTCCTTTCAGCATTTCCATGTTTTCTTATACATGTACTTGGAACAAAATGGCCTCTTCCACAGAGTGCTAGGATTTCTGGAGGCGGTGATGTGCTCCAATTGGTAGAGGGCAGTAAGGAGAGTTTTTAGAGGGGTCTCATGACCCACTTCCAGACAGATCACCCCGCTCCAGAACTCCCCCTGATTGGTTAAATCTCCTCTTGGGGTGGTCCTTTATGGCTGAGGACTATCCTGATTGGTAGATGGTGCCAGGAGAAGTCCTTAGAGGGTCACATGATACCCTTTGCTTCATGCGTCATGGGTCCATCTTGTTCCAAGAAGTAATACCCACCGGGGCGTGTCTTAGGATGACAGGTAGGCAGAGCATAATAGGTCTGAGGGAGTGGCCTGCATTTGATTTATGGTAGCCCCCTTGTATTACTGTTATAATTAAAAAGCTTTCTAGTATATTTCAAAGGTTAGTTCTGCATGCACAGGCAATTACTAATTAAACCTTATATCAGGCAGACTGGATGCTACAAAAGCTTACAAATGGAGAAGCATTACATTTAGAATTCTCATTCTAAACCTTTTATTTGATCCAAACTTCTTGTTTCTGGGGCTTTCTTTTTGTGAGAAAACCATAAAAGGATCAGACTGGTCTTGGTTTTTCAATATGGCCAACAAATTGAAAAATGATCAATTATTCAACTATTAGCTCAGCTTTACGTCAGATTATGCCTTCAATAACACCCATTCAACTCTCTGCTTTCAGTGGGTTGCACGGGTATCACTCATTGGAATTCAGTATACAATCTGCTGCTGAAGTACAAAATTGAACGCAGTACAGCTCATTCTCTCTTAGATGTATGGGCTAAAAGGAATAAAAAGTAGTAAAAACTTACTTTTGTCACTAAAGTCAGCAGACATGACCCTGAATATTTACAAGGACCAGATCTGATGAACAAAATGTCATTTGTGCGAAGTCATAGTTCAAAGTACACTTTAAAACAGGGACCATAGTACTCCTCACAGCTCTTCAGTGAATGATTCATCATAATCCTTTGTTACTTAGGTAATCCTTATTATATTACTGTAAGGAATAATGTGGCACAGAGAGATTAAGGGGCCAGTTCAAGGTTACAAGGTAAATCAGGGAAAGAACTGAGAATAGAGCTACCCAGCACTCTAGCACCCAGGTGTATACACAACTTTTAGAACAAACCTTACCTTGGACATAAGGGAACTACATTTTATTTATGCTTTTTAATGCATCATGAAGGGCTAAAAATAAATCCTTGCTTCTCCTCTCACCCCAAAATAATCTAAGAGCTAAGTCCTGCTCACTTTAAAGTTGGTTAATTTTTTTTGCCATTGATTTTGATGAGAGCAAGTTTGGGCCCCAAAAAAGTCTGGGATTGAAATGTAGACAAATGTCAACAATCCCAGTATTCTGTAAACATTAAAAGGAGGTGATGTACAATCTAAATCAGAACAGGAGTTCCCCTGTGTGTCCTGAGTTATGCAGCCCTGCACATGTGAAATAATAGTTTAGTTGAAGAGTGTTTTGATACATTTAATAATTTAGGTTTCCATTAACATCATTCAGACTTTATTTTTTAGTTTTCAATTATATATGATGAAACAGTTTGTATTAATAATTTCAGTGCCCACATCTTCAGAGCTGGCCAACTGCCCTTATCAGATTTCTTATCCTTTGTTGCTGGGATTATTTTTTTAGTCAGGCTCAGTGCAGTATGGAGGAGGAGCTATAATACGCAATAAAAGAGCTAAAACACCATGTAAAATATTTTATGATACCTTATATATTTAAATCTGACTTTAGTTATGTTCTTCTTTATTCCATGCAGCCTAACCTCTGCTTCATACATGTTCATAACTTCTGTTGGAATTAATGGGAGCTATTTGCAGGTACAGAGCTATCGTTATTATCCGTAACACAGAAACATCCACAAGTTCCATCTGAGATTGGAGCCCTGTTGTTCTAAGTGCTGTACATGTAAAAGAAAGTCCCTCCTCTGAAGAACCTTCAGTTTAATATACAAGACAGACAAAGGGTGAGAGAAAGGAAGTTTTGTTATCTCTATTAAATGGATGGAAAATTGAGGCACAGGGAGATTGAGTTCTCCAAATGTCACGCAGAAAGTCTATGGCATAACTGGGAGTTTAACCCAGATCTCCTGAGTGCCAGGCCTGTGCATTAGCCACAAGACCAAATTTCTTCTCCTAGAGCTCTTGAGCTTGATATTTCAGAAGAGCTGAGTACCAACAACTCCAGTTTAGTCAATGGGTGCTCAGTAACTGAAAATCAGTCCCCCAACCTCCTGACTGGCAGGCTCTTGGGCATCACCTGCTGACTAAGATGCTTCACATTGATTCAGGGATCTGTACATGTGAAATACTGTAGGATGGTCATTTCCCTAAGCAAAAGTTTAGTGATTTCAAGGACCACTGATTAATTATATCCAAGACCACCTCCGCATTGCAGTCATCTGAAAAGTGTGGTGAACTCGCACAGCAATTTGTAGTGTACCATAAGTTCTGCAAAAGTTAAACTAAGTGTCAGAATCCTTGTATAGAAACTTGGCAAAAATTCTCAGATCAACTACACCAATTCCTGCAAGATTCTAATGCAAGCCACACTACAGTGATCTAACAGTACACACTTGTTTCACATAGAATAACAATTCTTTAATTCAGAAATGTCGAAAGCAATTCATACAGAACCAGTGCTTCATTGCTAATGTCCTGATAATGACAGAAGAAAATTAAGAAGGAGCCTGCTGTAGTGCTTTTTCATGTTCATAAAAGTTAATTATGGAGGGAGAGGGGGGAAGGATTGCTGATGAACTTTAAGGATGACTTGGAGTAATAACTTGCATTGATGAATGGATAGCATTATTTTCTGGGGTCTTTCCCAGAATGTGAATTGTGAAACAATAAGGGAGATATCCACTGAGGAATGATACCGATACCATTGCTCATTGAATGAAGGTTTACTGTCTTCAAAAGAAGTATAGAACTAAAAGATATTTTGACGTATTCTGCTCTAAGTTATGTTGGTATAAGTCTGAAATCACTTCAGTGCAGCCAGTGATGTGACCATTTACAAGGTTGTAACTGAGAGCTGAAATCTGGCATATGGGGCAGAAATCCGCCTTTAAAAGCCTGATTCTGGTCTCATGTCATTTTAATGCCACTGCTTTCAATTCAAACTGATGTGAGATCAGAGTCAGGCTCTCACTGTTCATAGGTTGTTATAGGCATGGTGGTTCTCTAGCAGATAATGCTTGATATGAAGGGCTTTAACAGGGGCTTGCATTGCTCTGTGACAAGGGAAATGCCGTGTGCACTAACCAAAACTTAGGCTGGTGACATTGTTTTTGGTGTACTGTAGGCATTGAATCTACATTACATGCTAAAGGTTAGACACCCACAGCTGACCTGTGCCCGCTGACTCAGGCTCACAGGACTCAGGCTAAGAGGCTGTTTAATTGTGGTGCAGACGTTTGGGCAACAAGCAGAGTAGCCTTCAAGTTGTTTTTTGTTTGTTTGTTTTTTTAAGGATTGGCTGCCACCAAACCACAATCATTAGAAAAGATTTCCTTGTGCCTATGACTTGCTGTTCCTGAGCAAAAAGCCAGACACAATAAAAGTCTGCCTGAATGATTTTCTTGCACATGCTCGTAAGTAGTTTGAAAGACACTTACATAGGCTTGGAAAGATCAGATATAATGCTACCGAATATAACACAAATTTGGATATAACGCGGTAAAGCAGTCGTCTGGGGCAGGGCTGTGCACTCCGGCGGATCAAAGCAAATTCAATATACCACGGTTTCACCTATAACGAGTTAAAATTTTTTGACTCCCAAGGACAGTGTTATATCAAGGCAGAGGTGTATCTGTAAATGTCGATTTCACTGTGTGTACACACACACTCTTCCACTGTAATTTCCAAATAGAAATTTACACACAGCCAAGTGACAAAAATGCTGCTGGAGAACTTGAGTTTGATTTAAGGATACTGTGTCTATTTTGACAGGTGATGTTCAGAATTTGGGTTTTGATGAGTATAAAGCTTTAACTCTTTGAATCTCAGTGTTGACAGACCCCATACCATAACTTCCAGCAACTGCAAAAATTTAATTAAATACAAATATGCTTAAAACCCATATTTTTGTGCACACATGAAAAATTAAATTGATAAAAATAGAGAAATGCTTTAAAATAAACATCAATATTATCCATCAAAAATTATACAAAAAAAATAGAATTCTGCCAAGCCTAATTTTACGTTATGGTTAGTGGCAGGCGATTGTCAGTAGGCTATCAATATCCATAGTCATTTTTGACTTGCCAATAAACAAACAGTTATGTTTTTCCTGTAGTTCATTTTATATTATTATCTTCAAGTGTTCTTCTAGATACAGAGTCTGTGGAACATATCTAGAGTGATTGTTTGGCACTGAGCTTTATTTATTTAGTTAGTTTGCATACATTTAAAGTGAGGGCAAATAGATAATACAAAAGAATAGTTTATTACTCATAGCTTCTACTTACAAATTGGTTCTGAATGAAATAATGCAGCATAATATATTTCACAATAGCGATGATTTGTACCTTTGATAATTTTCCTTGGCCTCACTTGCCATCGATATTAGGGTATGCTAATTCATACTTGACTGTGAATGTAAAAATGCTATTTCCATATTTATAAATTGTTAGATGGTGGATGGATTTATTAGCACCTGCAAATTTTCAAAATCGAACGAGCAATAGCATGACAGTCCCTCCCCACCCCCTGTTTTTTAATTTAGCCCTAGAGCTTTGGAATCAATTGCCTGTGACTGAGGAAGTCCATACAGATGGCTAACAAAACCAACATCTGATTCTTGATCCAGAAGTATCAGTCTGTTTTTTCAAGGGGGGTTCATCACAACATTTTATACGTGGCCAGGTAGCAAAGCACAAGGGGGTTGTATTGGTGTAACTGACTACATGGCATAAATGACTTCAGGGCTGTGTGTACAAATCAATGCACGTTACGGAGTCCTGCCCACAAAGTATGCAAAAGCACACACAGATTATATGTGTGCGTGTCTAAATATGAATTGTGAATACATCAAATCTATAGCAGGCTGAAACAGATTTGTTGTGTTTGCGATTCGCATGCCTTGGGGTGTTTTTCAGTTGCCCCTGTGGCACATGCACAGACTGCACAGTCGACATCAGCTAGGAGGCAAGCTGCAGCAATTTTGAGTTGGATTTGAGGTGCTGGGTTCACCACCTAAGCACAGACTGCATTGACAGCACTAAGCTCTAACTGGCCTTTTTAACCCTGCTGGCCTACTCTAAAAGGTATCTAGGGAGGGGACCAGCAGGGTTTACGCAGGGCAGTCAGAGTTCTGTTAAGTCAGTGTGGCCTGTTGCTTGAATGGTGAATTCAGTGCTCCAAACCCAGCTGCATCTGGTGATGGTGACCTTGACCAGCAGCAGCTTGAGCTGCGGCTTCAGATGTCTGGAAGAGGAGGGATCTAAAGAATTGTTTTGTTAGTTTGTTTTTCACTGCCCACATCACCTACTTTAGGAAGCCTGTGGGAGATGCTAGGGCCAATCCATAAGTAAGTGCAATGTGCCCAGGATAGGGCAGCTCTATCCTGCCCTGGGTGCCTCTCCTCACCAGCGCCCCTGCAGCACACAGTACCAGGCTGTCTCTGCTGCTGTCTGAGTCCGATCAGACCCAGATACTTTGGCTGTGCCCTGACATGACCAGCTTCCAGGGATACAGCAAGGGAAGGGCAGGTGGCCCATCACCCCACCTTGGCCACAGATAGGGATGTGAGGAGAGTTAGTGGCTTCCCTCTGGTAGAGAAAGAAGGGAAAGGGGGGAGACCCCATATGCACATCCCACTTGCCCCAAAGTTCACAGCCACCACTGTGTAAACTACTTGTGCCTGATTTAGCAATGTTATTTTACCTGTCCCAGTGCAAGTGGAAACTAGGGTCCAGATTGTCCCCTATTCTGGAGACTACCAAGGAATGGGAAAATTACTCCTCCAAGATAGTGAGTTAGTCCTTCTGATCTGAAGCATTTTTGATCTTGTAATGTAATAAAGAAAAAGATTGCATCGAAGTATTGAGTTGTTTTTTTTTACATTAATTTACACAAATACAATTCTCGACAGGGCAGAGGCCATGCCTATGTATTTGTATGGGGCCTAGTGTAAGCGGGGCCCCAATCTTGACTATGGCCTCTAGGTATTTCTACCATATAAACATTTAACAACAATTTGATACAAAATAGAATTCTTCAGCTAGTACGGCAGGCCTGACTCACGCTAAGACTTCAAAGGCTGTTAGGAATATTGACCAAGAGCAATGAGAGGTTGTCACTGAGTCATAAGTTTGCAATTCCAACAGGAAGAGAGAAGAAAAGAACTTTATACAATGACCCAAATACCTGAGGGCTAGAATGTGTGTTCTGCCAGCTGGAATCTGTGATTGCAGGAAATGTGCCTTGTTTGGCTAAACTGTTATCCAGTTACAAGAGAGTTACATGAGGTATTGTTCTGAGCTCCTTTACTTTCCCTAAAATAATGAGCTTTTAATAGATTATTTTCAGTCTGTTTTGGGGAGTTAATTCACTCAGAAGTAAATGTCTTGTGTTCTGAGAAGTTGAAAGATGCATCTGAGCCACAACTCAGCTTAGATTCTTGAAGAGATGGACCCATTTGGTCTCATCACAAAAGATACTATTGGCACTCTAACTGTATAATTCCTAATCAGGGGGAAAAGGCAAAGACTATAGATGAATGGAAAGGTTGATGGCCAATGGCAAAAATTGTCATAAAGTAGTTACATTTTTAATAGAGGTGCAGGTATTTTAAGAAGGAGTGAAAAATGTTGCCTGTGCAGAAGTTCATTTTTAAATAATGATAACGTGTCATTTCTTTACTCATTCCGGACTTTCATTTACTTCAAAGTTTATCTATATGAGAGCTGAATGAGAACTAAGAGATTAGACCAAATGTGTCCATATAAAAATACCCAAGTAGCATTTGTGCATTATGAACTAATGAACTGTAAATTTAATCTGTTTTAAAAAGCTATATTTGTATTGAAAGAGCATCCAACAATTACTGTAATTGAGAAATCTGTTTCAGTTTGGCCTACAATTTAAAGGTGAACAATTTTGACTTATATTAATTTATATGGGGAAAGATTTCTCCAGGGAAGAAACCTTGAAATTCTGGTGATTTTTTTTTCCCATCTAGATAAAACACCCAGACAATAAGAGTGTATAATGGAAACACTCACAGACTCTTAACTGTAACATTGCTAGCAGGCATTGCTACAATAGATGGACAATTTTGCAGTAATGAGTGAGTAGGAAGAAAATTAAGCAGTTTGCTGAGATACCAAAAAAATGAAGCCAGAACATATTTGACCTCATGTGAGACTTCAAATGCTTAGTCAGTTCATTAATGTAACTCAGCCCTTGCATAAGCCTTTCAGTAATAAATTCTATTAATACAATTGAAATGCCAGCTGTAAGAATAACTTACTGACTGACTGAAGAAGATGGGGTAGAATATTATCTTCCATTTGCTCTTTCAGCTTGGCAAAATTAGTAGATGACAGGTTTCAGACCTTGCCAGTCTCATGGCAAGCATCCTTATTTCACTTCGTTCAGTCTAGGCCTTAGGGCAAGCCAGTGTTTGCTAAAATTTTGTACAATAATTGCAAGACAATTTAGCAGTAATGGATAAGTAGGGAGAAAATTAAGCAGTTTGCTGAGATACAGAAAGGGAGCCAGAAAATATTTGTCCTCATGTTAGGCTTCAAATTCATAGTCAATTCATTAGTGTAATTTAGTCCTTGCATAAGCCTTTGAGTGATAAATTCTACTAATACATTTGAAATGCCAGCTGTAAGAATAACTCACTGAGTGGTGAGTAAAATTAAGAGATAGGGTAGACTAAATCTTTCCTTTTCATCTGACACATGAAGATTTATTAAGGCCTTTGCAAAAAAAAGGGAGTCTGCTTATTGTAAATGGATAATATTTAGGGAAAACATTGCAATATCAACATTACATTCATGAAGTGAGTGTTTTTATTCAGTCAAAATGTTTACTGGACCTTTATTTTGAATTTACTTTTGACTGACTTAATGGAGAATATTTTATGAACAGCTCAGTGTTATCAAATACAGAGTCATCTGCAATGTTGGTGGAGTGTCAATAGGCCTTATTGGTTTGAATATAACAGTTTGAGGTAAATCTAATATTTTTGGTGTAAGAACCAAATTCATTATTTCGGTCTAAACAAAAATAGTGTACATGTTTTTAAAAATAGAAACTTTAGTAAACATCAGTTGAGCAATACAAAGATGGGGGCTGGGATTTTCAAAGCCATTCAAAGGAAGCTGAATTAGACCAGTGTTGATTGCCTTTGCAAATCCTGCCCATAACAACTACAAAAACAGCCACGTTAGAAAACATTTTGTCACATAAATGGTCAATTTAAACAAGATGTATTCAGGGTTAAGGCTTTCATCCTTTACGGAGTGCCACATGGTTGAAGGAAGAAGCTTCATGGCAACGTCGGGTAACTTAGTTCCCCTGTTGAATTCAAAGTGTATATTTGTGAGCTCTAGAAGGGTGATCCAATTGACCTTTGGAAGGCATTTTAGTTCAAGATGGAATATTTTGGCTCAAGAACTCTGAAGGTCCTCGTTTCTTTGGTAGGGAGAGCTATATAGGTACTTTTTGGATGAATGAATCTGTGGAATGCCACAAAAGTTGACAGAGGGTCTTCAATGGCTATGCATAGCTGTGATTTTGAAGGTCTCATCTGAAAGACCCTTACACAAATAGCACAGAGCCTAAACTGCCTTGGAAGGGCAAAAGGCTGTGCCAACCTTACTGGGGTTTGAACCTCTGGTTTAAGGGAGTCAAAATTTGAAGCTTCAATCACTCAGCCATTCTCTCTGGCAGCACCAAAAAAAAACCCCAAAACCCATGGGTGGGAGAGTTTGAGGAGTAGGATAGGTAAGATAATACGTACAAGCACTGAGGATATGACATGGATATGCTTGTTTATGACAATAGTGTGTGTGAGGGAGAGAGAGAAAGCTGTCTCTCTACACAATGCTGCCAAACAGGCAGAGCCAAATCCACCAAGTAGGCCCTAAAATTTTGCATGCGTCCCATCTAATATTCTTCACCCTTTAGTCTTGATGTACCACTAAAGGCGAACCTCAGAAACAGCTCTCCTTGGCTGACTACCTCCTCCTGCCTGCCTATCCTCCTGCCCGAGAGGCCCAACTCTTCCCTCCTCTTTTCCTTGCCATCTGGTATGCCTCTCTTCCAGCATGTATAGCTGGCACTCTGTTGCAGCTCCTCCCCTAAGCTGGCTGTCATAGCTTCTAAATGCATGACAGCTTGTAAGCCACTATTCTGGGTTTTCCTGCCCACCTGCCTCCACTTGCTGCTGATGCTTTCACATTCACCTACCTTCCTTTCCAAAACTGTTCCCCAAAATTGATGCAAATGCAATTCAGGCCTTTTGGGCTTATTGGTTAATAGGCAAGCAGGTAAGCAGCATGGAGAAAAAAAGAGTAGTGATGGGTGAGTCTCAAAATGTTTAAAGGATGAACTGTACATATAGAAGTTCAGATTATTAGCTGTACCTTATCCAAACCTCATGAGTCTACAAAAATTGGCTGGAAATTTTGCAAGATCTTCCTTTTTTTCATCATATGTTGGCATTTCTGTTTCTGGTGCCTGATGAAAGCTAGAGGTGCAGAGAAATGCAAAAATGAAAACCAATGGGAAGAAAAGATACCTAGCCTTTTTTATGTCTCTAAAAGGTTTGTTTTGAGCCTCATTTGCTATTATTACTTTTGATCGTATTGGTCTGTTGACTTATTTGTTTCAAATAATATTTGCAGATTGATGCTAATTTTCTTAGAGCATATTTTGTAATATGTAAGTATTTGCTGAATAATTTGATCCAATAACTATCAGACTATTGATTGTTGCAAAATAAAGTCTAGATCAGTGATATATATACTTGGTGCTTTAAAAGGACCAGTTTCACAAAGCTGAAAACAATTATGAGCCAGATCATCTGGGAGGAAGAATTTTTTAATCGGATGAACTTGAATAATAATTGAGAATTGTTTGACTGCTTTACCAGATACTCCAAAAGCCGCAATCCTCAATTGAGGAAACAGATCATACTAGTTGAAAAGCAGCCTGGTTTATAGGGGAAGTTAAGGCAAAATAATATATAACAAATGAAAGCAAGGGTAAGTTGATAGTAATGAATATAAATCAGAAGCCAGGCATTGTATAAAATTGATAGGGGAAGTAAAGGGACACAAGAAGAAATCTATGGCCAGCAGAAATAAGGACAATAAGAAAGCATTTTTAAAGTATATTAGGAACAAAAGGCATCCTAACAATGGTATTAATTCATTACCAGATTTGATTGGGAGAATTTATTGATAATAATGCAGAAAAGACCAAAGTGTTTCATACATATTTCTGTCCTATATCTGGGGGAAAAACAGATGTGCAGAGGTAGTCATTTATAACACTCTTTCCATTCCACTAGTACCTCAGGAAGATGTTAAATAGCAGCTACTGAAGTTAGACATTTTAAAATCAGCAAGTCCAGACAACTTGCATCCGAGAGTTTTAAAAGTGCAGAGTGATGTGCTCACTGTAACTTTAATTTGATAGTCAAAAAGTCTTGGAACACTGACTGGGGAAGTTCCAGAAAACTGAAAGAAAGTTAATGCTGTGTCGATATTTTAAAAGGGTAAAAAGGATGGCATAGATAATTATAGGCCTGTCAGTCTGATATTGATACCTGTCAAAGTAAAGGAGCAGCTGATATAGGACTCAATTAATAAAGATTTAAAGAAGGGTAATATAATTAATGCCACTCAACAAAGGTTTATAGAAAATAGATCCTGTCAAACTATCATG
This sequence comes from Gopherus evgoodei, assembly GCF_007399415.2. NCBI lineage: Eukaryota > Metazoa > Chordata > Testudines > Testudinidae > Gopherus > Gopherus evgoodei. Next base: position 33,538,005 of record NC_044327.1, read on the forward strand.
ATATATTTTTTGATGAGATTAGGAGTTTAATTGATAAATGTAAGACTGTTGATTGTAATAGACTTAGACTTTTGTAACGTGACTTACATTTGATTTGGTACCACATGAAATTTTGATTAAAAACTTGAAAGATATAAAATTAACCTGGCACACATTAAATGGATTGAAAGCTGGTTTACTGATCGATTTTAAAATGTAATTTTAAAGGGGGAATCCTCATTGAACAAGTGTGATTCTAGTTGGGTCCCTCAGGGATTGGCTATTAACATTTTTATTAATTACCTGGAAGAAAACATAAAAACATCACTGATAAAGTTTACATATGACACAGATTAGGGAAATTATAAATTATAAACAGGGCAGGTCACTGTTATAGAGCAATCTGCATCACTTGGTAAGATGGGCTCAAGCAACAACATGTGCTAAATTTAAAAGTGTACATCTAGGAACAAAGAAGCAGTGATTCTGAAAAAGATTTAGGGGTCGTGGTAGATAATCAGCTGAACATGAGCTCCCAGGGGACACTGTGGCCAAAAGGTCTAATGCAATCCTGGGATGCATAAACAGAAGACTCTCAAATAGGACTAGAGAGGTTATTTTACTTCTGTATTTGGCACTAGTGTGACTGCTGTTGGCATATTGCGTGCACTTCTGATATCCACAATTCAAGAAGGATGTTGATAACTTGGATACGATTCAAAGAAGAGCCACTAGAATGATCATAAGATTAGAAAACATGTTGTATAGTGATAGACTGTAATCAAATCATCCATTAAAGATTTTGTTAAGCTTAATAGATTTGGCTCCTTGAGTCTATCTACATGTGGAACTAGCGTTTAATAATGGGCTCTTCAATTCAGCAGAGAAATATATTACATGATCCAATGGCTGGAAGTTGAAGCTAGACAATTTCAGACTGAAAATAAGGCATAATTTTTTAACAGACAGTAACTGACCATTGGAACAACTAACCCAGTGTCATGGTGGAGTCTCCATGATAACCAATTTTAAAATCAAAATTGCACATTTTTCTGAAACGTGATCTAGGAATTATTTTAGGAAAGTTCTATGGCCAATGCTATATGGAAGATTATATTAGATGATCATAGATTCCAAAGTACCACTGTGAATTATGAACTGTCCACTTTGCCCATTTGATCTTTGTTCATTGTGTGGTTGGTCACTTAGTCACATGAGATTGTTTGTGCTGTCTGAATGGGTAACAATATCTTTAAATGGAAAAATAACATATAGGATAAAAGAAAATTTTGGTCATGCTTTTTATTAAAGTACATTTATAAAAAGCTTACAATGGATTCATTATTAACAGATCTTATGATCATGTTACAGACCTAAGTAGACTGTTAGACCTGCACATCAGTAGAAAGTGTTATAGGTGGTTATAAGCCATAGTTATAAACAACCAATTGACATGTCAGAATCCAACAATATGTAACAATTGATTAACCATTTGTTAAAACATCATAATTTAATGAACTTTTATTATCTATTTATAAATCTACTTAAATATAAAATGTGACCCAATTTTATTACTATTTATCATTTATGCTAAAATTTGTGAGAACTTCAGAATTGACCAGTATTGTTACAAATACCTGTCAGTTATCTGAATTCTCATGAATTATGAAAAATAATAAATGCCAAAAATAGCAAATTGACCTTGGGATTTGGACAGTTAAATAAATGTGCAAAATAGTTTCTTTACTATTCAACCAGCTCTAGTTACTTTATTTGAACTGCTTCAGCCATCCTCATATATAACTTTAGGTCACTGGTCCCAGAGCTAATTTCCCTACTTTCTCTTAGAAAGGCATGGTAAAATGTAAAAAATCATACCCTGTTTAAAACTGGAAAGGAAATGCTTGTCTAAATAATCTTTACTGTATCACTTGCAAAGCAGTTGTTTTATCTGCGTCGGTTTGTATATGGATTCAAATGTTGAACATTTCCACATTCCAATTTTAAATAGGATCTGTCTGTGTAACCTAATGCAAAAAGTACTTGTTTGCCAGATCATGATTCTATAGAATTATATGTATCCACATCCTTGAAGTCCTTCACAACCAAAAATTTAATATTTTATATAAACAATGCAGTACCTCGTGCTTGATCTCTATTATGCCCTTTGTCTTCATGAGTGCAGAGAAGAGGGATAACTCATGAACAGCAGTGGCTGTTGTGCCCCTCCTGAGTTATCCCATCTCTCTTTGCTTATGAAGATAAATGTTATAACAGAGATCAGCCATCATATATAATATACAATATATATATGTTCCTTTCCCCGTGCAGTTTTGCAGGACTTGAGATGAGAGGCATGGAAAATTAAAACACTTGGAAAGCAGGGGAATAAAGGGTTCTGAATAGAGTGAAACTTTTGATGACTTGAAGTTATCAGTGAAATAATAAATTCATTCTAAACAAGAGAAAATATCACATGGAGATATCTCTTCACACATATTGGACCAAAATAATTCACTTCAGTGGAGTCACAGCAGGGAAGAATTTGGCACAGGATATTACAAATCTTTTTTGTATGTGAAGATATTTGTGTGAAATTGTTTAAACTAGGAATGGGCCAGTGGCAGCAGAGAGAGAATTGTTCAATACGATCATGCACTGGCTGTAGTTGCTTGAGCAAGGTAATGAAGTTGTACATTTTGAGCAAGGTAGTGAGTTTTTCAAATGTAGACTCCAGTCCTACAAAGCATTTGGTTTTGGGACCACTCTTATTTAACATTTGTATTGCTGACCTTTGTGCAAAAAGTGGGAGTGTGCTAATAAAATTTGCAGATGACACAAAGTTGGGAGGTATTGACAATATGGAAGAGGACCAGGATATTAGACAAGATGATCTGGATGAATCCAGTTTAAAAGAAATGGGATGAAATTTAATAATATAAAGTGCAAGGTTGTGTTTTTAGGGACTACCAACAAGAATTTTCGCTATAAGCTGAGAATGTCTCAGCTGGAAATGACAGGAGGAGAAAGACCTGGGTATATTGTTTGATCACAGGATGGCTATGAGCCGCCAGCATGATGAGACTGAAAAAGGCTAATGCAGTCCAAGGATACATCAGGAGAAGTATTTCCAGTAGAGACAGGGACATGTTAGTACCATTATGCAAAGCACTGGTGAGACCTCATCTGGAAAAATGTGGGCAATTCTGGTGTCCCATGTTTAAGGAAGATGAATTCAAACTAGAACATGTGCAGAGAAGGGCTACTAGGATGATCTGAGGAATGGAAATCTTATGGGAAGAGACTCAGAGAGCTTGGCTTGTTTAGCCTAACCAATGAAAGGCTGAGGAGAGAATCATAGAATATCAGGGTTGGAAAGGACCTCAGGAGGTCATCTAGTCTAACCCCTTGTTCAAAGCAGGACCAATCCCCAGACAGATTTTTGCCTCAGATCCCTAAATGGCCCCCTCAAGGATTGAACTTACAACCTTGGGGTTAGCAGGCCAATGTGCAAACCACTAAGCTATCCCTTCCTCCAACATGTCAGAAGGATAAATACCAGGGAGGGAGAGGAGTTATTTAAGTTAAGCGCCAATGTGGACACAATAACAAATGGATATAAAGTGGCCATCAACAAGTTTAGCCTTGAAATTAGACAAAGGTTTCTAACTACCAGAGGAATGAAGTTCTGAAACAGCTTTCCAAGGGGAACAGTGGGGTTACAAACCTAACTGGCTTCAAGACTGAGCTTGATAAGTTTATGGATGGTATGATTAGACTGCCTACAATGGCATGTAACCAATCTGCATCTGCTAGCAGCAAATATATCCAATGGCTGATGATAGGACACCATATGGGGGAGTGCTCTGAGTTACTATAGAGAATTATTTTCCATGTGTCTGGCTGGTGGGTCTTGCCCACATGCTCAGGGTCTAATTGATCATCATATTTGGGGTCAAGAAGGAATTTTCCCCTGAGTAAGATTGGCAGAGACCCTCGTTTTTTTTCCACCCTCCTCTGTAGCATGGGACATCGGTCATTTGCAGGTTTAAACTAGTGTAACTTGTGGACTCTCTGTAGCTTGAAGTCTTTAAATCATGATTTGAGGACTTCAGTAACTCAGCCAGAGGTTAGGAGCCTATTGCAGGAGTGGGTGGGTGAGGTTCTCTGGCCTGCAATGTCAAGGAAATCAGACTAGATAATCATGATGGTCCCTTCTGATCTTAAGTCTGAATCTGTATGCTTGACTTAAGCATGTGAGTGAGTGTCCATTCTGATAACAAATGGACACTTGGCATTTTTAAATCTGGAAGAGGATAGCAGAGAACAAAATTAAATAGAATGAAAACTTTAAAAGTCAGATTCTTTGCTTATGTAAATCAGTGATTCTTCACTGCAGCCAATGGACTACCAATGCGCTACAGTAATATAAATAATAAATACACTGATTTATACAAACAGAGAAGCTCACACTAATAGTAATTTAGCTGGAGCTGAGTTCTTGACTCTTGTTCCTACTAAATTTGTGACTGTTGCTTAATGTGTGGGCCACCACATGGTGCCCCCTCCTTCACAGAAAGAGGCCAGACATCTCACCAACAAGAAATCTCTCTAACAGAGATGCTTTGCCACTGTAACTTCTTCATATAGAATGTGTTTGTTTGATCTTAAAGAATGGAAGTATTTTGTATAAAGAGAGTGAGAGGGTGTGCTCATAAATCACTGCATCCTGAAGGCAGTAGTAAGTTCTATTCCTGCTGAAAAAGTTGAATACATCTACATATCCTGCTATTACTATGACATGTACAGAACTTCCAAGATGTAATCAACCTTTCAGCTTGTAGTGTGCCATGTGATTGGATGGACACGTTATAATTTTTAACGAGTGCAATTCCATTTTTGCCCTTCAGAGATTGGTTATATATAGAATATGAAATGTGTGTTCCTCTAAGCAATCATTTGGCTGTCAGTTTGAAAAAGTCCAGGTGTTCTAAGAGTTAAGGGCTCCATCCAGAAGGGAAAATATTGATGTATCTCCATGGACTTCAAGAGCACCATAACTGATCCTATATACTGCTCTGTTTGCGTTAGTATATTTGTCTTAATTCAAGGCCTGGGGTGAATATGGTTAGGGTATAACCCATACTATACATATCTTGTCTACTGTAGGCATAATACTTAGCTATTGCTTCCATAGATATATGGTAACAGAGATAAGAATTGTGACTGAGATTAGCTTGTACATGATGAGGAATAAGCAATCTAGGGCAGAAAGTGTTGGTTCTACACAGTTTAGCCAACTGCATCTACACAGAGGGCCACGTTTTCAATTGCAGATGCATAAACTATGCACACCAAAGTGCACCTGCATAATTCAGTCACATGCACAAATTGGGAAGTTGATATATAGTTGTATTAGCAAATGCTTGTACATGTAGTTGTTTGATATACATACACATTTTTGCAGGAGTAATTAGGTACCCGTACTTGCAAGTATTTTCTGAATTATTTGTCCCTAATTATTGTGTTTTAATTTAACTAATTGCATACAGCACAATAATCTAAAAATAATAATTCCTTTCACTGCTCTAATGGATTCCATCTGATGTTCTTAAAGCACTTTGCAAATTTTAATTTAACAACATCCATATAAAATAATAGTATCCCCATTATAGAGATGAAGAAAATGAGGCATAGAGACATTAAGTGATTTGTCCACTGTTACACACTAAATACGTGACAAAGACAGGAAAATCCCCAAGATCTCTGACTCAATCTTACCATTCCTTTCAAATCTATTGCAGTCATATCTTTGATATGTTTGTGTCATGCAGGAGTACGCAAATAATTGATGCACAGGGCTAAAATATCTTATTTTTAATATATAGAGACACGGTTTAACTAATCGCATGCTTCTGAAAGAGACCAATATTCCTACTCAGCAGCAGAGTTATGTGGAAGTTGCTTATATACATCACCCCTTCAAACACATGGGTTAGTATGTTCTTTGCACTATCGATATGGGGATTGGGGATGGGACTAGATGAACATATCCTCATTATTACTATACTACATTATACAGGACCTATATATATTGCAACATTTTACAGTTCAAGCAGCATAATTTGGTATTATGTTGCATGCTGCTTAGTGAAATAATATATCTATCTATCTCAGAATGGCTTTTCAGCCATGACAACCCACATCCTAGATGACATGCCTGAGTTGAAAAACTGAGTGTCTCATGCCTATCTCTTCACAGAAGCATTTCAGGTGCCACCAAATGCTTACACCCCCCTCACATTTTGTATAATCTGCTATCATTCAGTTGTGTTTTCTCTCACAGAGAATTCTGAAATAAAAGTAGTCTCCATTTCTATTGGTAACTTCTGTGTAACTACAGTCAGGTTGATTTATTAAATATGATTCATAATATCCATCAGAGATTAAAAAGCTGCAGATGAGTGCCTAGTACTTCATGGACTCAAGGTTCCTCTGAGTGGCACAAATGTAAGTGTTGTGCCTTTAGTGCTGGATTTTGCATTTGGGTCTTTGATATAGTAAAAAGATGCATGAAATTCCATATCCTTTAAGCAAATAGATCTCTGTTGATGGTGCACCTGAGGATCATGATGTTGTGTTTATTCTGTCAAATACATGGAATGTACTGTGGTCATGAAATGTGTTTCTGATATTCTAGATTCTAAAAGGTGTATTTGCTTAACTGGTGCATAATGCTATAAAAACCCTTCCATTTGTCACCCCATGCCTCTTCTAGAACAGGTGCATTATACATATGTTGTTTGTTCTAATTCAGCCTTTGAAGGAGAGCAGTATGCTGGCAGAGCATCCATCATGTGTGGAGGCCACTACTATCCCTTCAGACACATAGATGGCCCAAAGCCTGAAGAATTTACATTTTTTGCTCAGTCCACTGTTGGCTAAGGCAAAACTTACACAGACGTTAATGGGAGCTTTGACTGAGTAAAATAAGATTCAGGTCAGTGGGTGGGGTCTGCTATGCTTCCACCCTTGTACCGTTGGCCCACTCTCCACTTAGAGTGGTGCTAAATGAAGGAAACTCTCCCATCCCAGAGAGGGAGGAAAGGCCACATGGACACCGCTTGTTTGTCCAGTGGCAGCAGTGAAGCCTCTCTTCCTCTTGGGAGTAGCAGAGGTGGTAGCAGGTGTTTCCTCTCCTCTCTGCTGCCCAAAGAGATAGAATGGTAATATGGGGGCTCTTCCATGCTTGCTTCAACTTTTAGGGTAAGTCTCCTCAGGTCTGTGGAAGGGCTGGGCCTGTTGCATTCTTCTCCTCCTGTCACACACACAGTTCTCTGCTGGGGTGGTGGATCTCCCAAATCAATTGTTCTTGGTATTGACAGCCCATTGAGATTTACCTATCTGATAATTGTTTCATGCTGTCTGCAGAGCTAAACAGGCATCACTGCATCGGTATCACTTGGTTCATGTTTCAAGCTTTTCTTCAGAACCAAGGGGCTAAAATATCTTACACACGCAAACATTTTTTTTAAATTGTTACAAAATCTTACCTTTTAATCACATGAAGGATCTGGAACCCTGGCCCTGGGGCTTTTAGTGCCTGTGCCTTAATCCATCCTGTCAATTTGTTGCCTGATTTATTGGTTCGATATTATCTAGAGTTCCCAATTTAGCATGACATGTTTTAGCAGGGTTCAGTTGCCTCTAGATTGGCCACAGTATAACAGTGTGAGAGTGAAGACCCCAGTGGGTTATGTGGGGAGACATGTGGACTTACAAATTCAGAAGATCTTTCCTAATAGTTTTATTAGTACAATCAGCAATCTCACAAACACTGTAACATAGCAATAATATAGGGCGTCCAGCTCTCGCATACTCATATCATTCTTTGCAGGAAGCCCCACAGTAGGTGAGATGACTCACTAGTAGTTTATGGTCTGGAAGGTTCAAGAACATCTCCCTGGGATATACTGGTCCAGTATCTTTGTTAATGCTTTACACTAAGGCCCCCTGTACCTTTTACATACGCAATAGGGATTCCATCCCCTTTTCCTTTCCTTTCCCTACTAATGTTGGGGTGCTCTTCTCTCATAAACTATCAAGCCATTTACCTCAAGCTTATTAGCATATATGTCAATTAGTTACCATGGCATTATTGTAATTGAACATCTGCTGATGCTCCTAACCTAAAATATCCAAAGCTGGTACAAACCAGTTTCAGTGCTTATGTGTTAGCTGTTGAGCAACAATTACTTCACATAGCACTCTGTCTTGTGATGTAGGATCACTTACGGGTTAGTTGCTTATATCAAGTCATTAGGCCTTAAGCCTCAGTTAGTTTGACTTAGTTTTTGTCTTACAGGGTTGAGGCCTGTAGGTTTTTGTGTTACTACCTTACTCCATACTTATACCTTATCTAGCATATGTCTATATATTTCTAGCAAAATAGCAGGCTACAGCCTGTGACTGTGAGAGAGAACTTACAGGCAAATTCTTTTCCTGGGGATTGTTGTGGAGACAGGAAGGGAAGAGATCCCTCCCTACTTTCTCAGGCAATAAGGGTCATTCCAGGTGTAGCTTCAGGCTGGAATAATCTTAGTTGTTCTAGTGCACGTGCACTCCTGTGTGCAATCGCTGATGGACCTGCACTGAAGACGATCCATTACATGCAGTTGAATGAGGCTGCACTCATACTAGGGTTTCTCCCAGAATACTACAGCTCCCACTCCAGGCACAGTGAAGCTGGAATCTCATGCCCTGCAGAGGAAAGGGCTATGCTTCTTCTCTAAGTGAATATGTATTTCAAATGTATTTGCACCAGTTAATATTTCAGGCAATGTTTGTATCAAATATTTGTCTCTGTTTTAATTTGAATGGAAACATAATAAAATAAAAATAAAATAGTCTATTGAACTGTTTTCTTCCGTACAGCCAATTGGTGCAGTTGTGAGAAGGGAGCACTAACCAACTACTCTACTACAGCTGCTTTATTAAAAAAAAGAAATTCCAGGTTAATACCAGCTATTGACCCTTTGGGCAACACTCTTATAGGCAAAAAGAGACATTTCCCAATGATCTTATTGATTTCCATGTACAATTCCCCTTCACTGAAACCCATCCCAAGTCCCACCCTGTGTAAAAGTAATCATTTTCTTTATGAATCAGTCAGACAGTCCATATGATTGGCTACTCTTTGGGGGTGGGGAGAAGGGGATAACATAGTCAAAAGGAAATCTGACCTCATAAGGACATTTTATATTTGCAGGGCTTTAGGGCATTGCATTCCCTGAAATCCAAAACCAAAAGGAAACTCCACAAAAACAATAGCAATGGCCATGCCACAAGTTTACTATAACATCATCCTGATTTTGTTGCAGAGTGAAGATGTTATATTTGTGTGTGCAAGCTTGACATCAGTCAATTTCTATTGAGCTTTTCCCAGACAAATTCCATGCTCCGAATGGCAAAACTTCTCTGGTTGTTTTGCAGGCTGGACTGCGGTTGTTATGATGTGTACATGAAGATGTATTTGTTCAAGAGGTCCAGTCATCGTGCTAAATAGAATCGCTCACTTTGGTTGGCAAATATTGACTCAAGCTGTTACGTTTTTATGAATTTCAGCGACTCACAATGTTTGAGAGCTCAGCAAGCAAACAAGAGCAGGTACAGGAAGTTATTATGATGTTTTGGACTGATGTTTGTTTTTCTGCTGCTGATGTATGTTCTCCATTGTATGTGACTTGTTACTAATGACCTTGTTATATAGTGTGCTGCAGTTGATAAGGCCAAAGGCTTTAATAGAATACAAATACATTTTACATTTCCACTTGAAGAGTTTATTTTAATTGTGTTTTTGAAATATACTGTACCCTAAAGGCGGTCTTCCCTGTAATGTACTTTCATGAAATAAAATCCTGCAAAGAATGGAATGTGTAATGGGGTGGTATGTAATGGACAGTTTTTTGTATTCAATATGAGCAGTAGCTCTTAGTATCCATTCAACATATATCTAAACAGTCCTGAGATATGGAAGAAAATTAAATAGTGACTGGAAATAATTGCTTCTCTGAAATGTCTGGCTTACTCATATCTCTTGGGGGGGTGATGTGGAGGGAAATGATAAATACGTATTTCATGGCCTGCTAAAGTTTCTGACCTTTTTACTGTCACTCTTTCCAAACCCCTCTCTACTGTTTCGGTACAACTTCAGAATCATAAAGGTAAAATATCTATATTGTATATCTATATTGAGTACTCCTTTCTTGTGGATTTCTGACTCTCGGAATATTGAGAAAGTGTATTATAGACAAGGTCTTTAGTGCTCTGTGACCACGCTCTAAATTTAGATCAGGGCTCAAAACTAATGGAAGAGCCACCCATTGTTCAGTACTCTAAGAGAAGGAATATAACTAAAGTGGTGGGGCTTGGAAAAATAGTAAGGGAAAGGCAAAATTAGAAATGGAGTTTAGAATTTAGAAGTTTAGGATGTTTAACTTAAGTCATGTCACTATTTGAATTCTCCATTCATTCTTTGCAAATAAACAAATAGCCCGATAGGCAGCTGTTTGTATGTACTTTCTTTTTAAAAAATCATCTTTCTGTAGAGCCAACCATAAATCTCTCTAGGATGAACACTCCCAGAGTGGTTATAGCATGGTTGACAGTAAAAACCCTGTCCCAATGGCTGGTGTGTAATCATCAAAACAAGTACTTTCATGTTGTCAGGATCATCTCTCTTTGTGACCTTATTTTTTTTTAAATATGGCCAATTGTATTTATTTGCAAGAAATTATTCTCTTATGCCAATGCTCTTCTGGTTGTATGTTAGTGTCCTCAAGACAAGTTATTGTATCAAGTATGATTTTTCTGCAACTAACCTTCAGGCTAAAATAAACTAAAGATATATATTAGAGGTTACATTATTGTTTTTAACTTTTTATTTTTCCTATCTTTGCATAGTGTCGCAAATGTGGTCCTTTAAGGGTGTCTAATCTTGGATTTGCCATCCACATGATGCAGAGCATGACTGTAGTGAGGAGGCACAAGTATTCATGGACATTCCAGGGTTCTTGAGAAGGAGTTTCTCACGTACATACAAAAAAGCAGCCTGCAGAGAGAACACCACTACACAGTCTATGAAGAGTAAGAAGAGATATTTTAGATGTCCTAAAATCTTGCCTCTAGCAAGATCTCTTCAGAACAATGATGTGTTCATAGAGAAGATGTATTATGAAGAAATCCTCCTCTTTCCTTATAAGGGCCCTCCTAACTCTTATAATACAGATCAGTCTGGAATATACACTAATACAAAGGAAAATTGAACAAATTGGGAGTTGGTTTACTGAGAAACTGAGTCTAGGAACTGAAGCTTGTTCTTCCCTAACCAATATGGTAGGCTCTTTATACATCCAAGTAAAGGATGCAAGTAGAAGCATTTAGTGTTGTACTAAGTGCCTAATAGGAACATAGAGTCTCGTGAGTGGTATTTATGTCTATTGGTGTGTTTTGTCTTAATGCCTAATGGTGGCAAGATTCTCTTGATTTTCCAACCTACTAACAGGTGTTGAGACACTGCAGGGAGATGGTTAATTACTGCTGAATCACTGGAGCAGATGTGGCTGGTTAAACCCTCCCTGGATACAAAGAAGATGGGAGTAGCCCTCTGGGCAATGGAAAAATAGTCTAGAACAGATACATGCTGGGGGAAAGAATCCAAGAGCAACTAAACCTGAGGATAATGCTTTGGTTGAAGTTCCTATAAAGTTAGTTTGTAACTACCTTTTATTCATACATTTCTAAATGGGAAAATTTAGCTGAGCCAGAAGTTATGGGTTTAATGCAAGGACTGATTGATGAAATTCTGTCATCTGTATAAGCAGGAGGTCAGACTAAATGATCATAGTGGTCCCTTATGCCTTTCAAATCTATTAATCTAATGAAGCCAGACCAAGGAGGGTAACTCTGTTGTGAGTGCATAGCTTTTGTTTGGAATTTCCCTTGCTTCCAATTTTTCAATGAAGAACCATTTAAAAATACCCTTTTACTGCCAGGAAAGTGTCGGAGAGTTAAAGATGACATATACCTTTCATATAAAGTAAATGCTTTTGGTTTTCTTATGTGTCCGTGCAATATTTTATAATTGTCCTCTCTCATTCTGATAGAAATCAAGTAGCCATACAGCAAAATTTTAACATTCACATCTATATTGATTTCACCTGTGAAACTGTAGGAGCACAGTTAGAGGTTATTTACTGACTTTTCTGCAAGTCTTCAGGAGCATGACATACGAATGTTTGTCCTGTGACTACAGGGGCTTATCAAGTTAAATCTCTGTTTACTAGAATGATCACTAGAGTACAAAATTGCTCGAAGTTCAGTAACAGGGGTCAGGTCACCCGATTTGGCACTTCCTCCAGTGGAACATACTGGCCATTAAAAACAACCCGTGATATTTTCCAGAGCATTATCTCTTTTGGGGTTCCCTGCCTACTTCTTTCAGAAAGTGAGGTGACTTGGCCCCTTTTATGGGCTCTAGTGAAGAGTTGCTCATGTGCACATGGCAGAAAATTGAAGGCTTTCTGGAGGAGGACAGCTGAAAATAAAATAAGTCTGTATTTATTAAAGAGAAATTTGTACCAAAAAAGAGCTATACAAGGGGAAGAAACTCCTTTGTTCTTTTATCTAAAACAGCCATAAATGTGCTATGTAGTTATAGATAAGAGACAGCCTATCACACATGAGAAGACTACATAGGATGTCTTATTTGCTGTTTACTTCTTTAAATTAAGCTCTGCCTCTCTTAAACTCAGGCAGGTACATTACAGTACAGTGTCCAGAAAAAGTCCACCTAGCCATGAGATCAGCAGGAGGCAAAGCAATGCATTCCAACATCACACTAGATTTTTTGTCTGTAAGAAGGTTAAAGTTTGCATTGTGTCTTGAAATATGTCAGTTATGAGCTCTTTCGATTGATTACACAAAAGGAATGGAAAAGCATGACTCAGAAGAGATAAGTGGCAATTATGAACTGAAGCTTTAATTTATTAAAATGTAGCAAGCTTTGAAACTGCACTGAAATTCCAAGGATGGTGTGATATGATTTTTCTAGAAAAGTATATTACAATCGACTAATTCAATATTGGATAGAAAGGTCATTGATGCATCTGGAAGTTATTCTCAATGCACAAGTCCAGTGCCACTCCTGTAATATAGAAACCTTTTATTGAGTTAAACAATTCCTTACCTACTTCAGTTCTCTATTTTCATGCAAATATTGCTGGTTATTTGGCTGAAATCCTAAATGTCTTTTTAATCTATGTTTCTAGACCTGCTTATAGTTGCCCAGGACTAACATTTTAAATGTGTTTATCCCTCCTTTCCCTATTTCAAAGAACAATTTAAATAAAATACTATTAACTTTATTTATTTAATGTAGATTAAATAAAAATATGTGCAGAAGAGGCAATTATCCCAATGTTGTCAACTCTTGTGATATTTAGTTTTATTTCATAGAACTTCAACTCCAGAAATCATGTGATTAATTGCACAAGACTCTCAGCTTTCTTTTCTTTTTCTTTTTCTTAGTAAGTTTCTAGTTCTTATGATTACAAGGAAAAGTTTAAATCTTGACCCCTAATATCTCAAAAACTGAAAGGCAAATGAAAAGAATTTAACTAGTTATTTTTTAAAATCTCATGAATGGGAAGGTGGGGAGGGAGGCTAATTCATTAACTGGGACAATCACTTCTACCCCATTCCCCACCAGGGCACCTAATTGGGCTTGAAAGCTATTGCTAGTTGGGAGTATATGTTGCACCTTTTAAAAAAAATGTGGTAAATTCTGTGGCTGGGTGAGTTTCCCCATGTTGTTCTGCCACAAGGCATTCCGCCTACCTCTGCACTATGCAGGCAGAACACCTCAGGCCACTTCAGCTTCACCGCTTCGGCTCTGCAATGCCTTAGTGAAACTTTTGTGCTTAAAGGCACAATTTAGTGCTTAACCTGTATTCATTTGGATTCTTTAAAAATGCCTTTTCTATACCATTTTATATGTGGTATTTTAGAGGGGTGTGTGTGTGTGTGAGAGAGAGAGAGAGAGAGAGAATTATTGCTTTCCACAACAAAACAGGCTTTTTTAGCAGCATTGCTTATTAAAGCTCCACAGGCTTCTTCAATTTGGCACCTGACACAGGGTTTAATCCAGGAGCCAAAAATGTTAGGAAGAAGTGAAACATTGATTAATGGTATGGAACCCTCATTCAGCTCAAGAAGCACCCCTCCTTTCTTTTCACTGCATGAAATCAGGTAAGATTTCATTAAGAAAGGGGTAATTGGACTTTTCCTAGTAGGTTGCAGAGCCAAGATGGCTAGTAATGTGTGACTGTGAAGAAAATTACTGGATTAGATTAACTAGACCAAAAAACAAAAATTGCAGTATTAAAACCTCCATTTTGTTTTTTTCTGTATCAGGGTGAGACGGGTACAGGAAAACTAGTTAATATGACCTGTGTAATATCTTACAGCTTGCACATCAGTTTGTGCAGTGATCCTGTTGGCCTTCACAACCAAAACTGGACTTGACTAGTTTAGTATTTTTAGTGGGGTGAAGAACCTCCAGTGAACAGCTAATTTACAGGAAGTGGTGTTAGTAATTAGTAGATATCACTCTTCTCCTGGAATCAGGAAATAATGCACCAGGCATAGCAGCCTTGTCCTGCTAGAGATTCATCCTTCAGATAAAAAAGATACCTGAATATGATTTTGGTTTATTGTGGGGCTTTCAGCAGAATAGGGAGGTACTCTGGCCATGTTCTGTTTGGGTAATTAATTTCTGTGTACTTGTATTTCTAATTTCCTTTATTTTTAATGAATATTCTTATTTTCCTCAAGTCTTAAATGGCTTAGTTTTACTATGCATGGTTAACAGTTACTGTGTTCCATTCCCGAGGTGTCTGCAATTTTGAGGCGGAGGAAATTATCCCTATATACCCATTACTTAGCTACCAGATAATGTTTGTAAAGCACTTTGAAATCTTCAGTTGAAAGGTACTATAATATTTTATTTATTAATTAGTAAAGTTACAGTGGCATTCAGATGTTCCACTCACATTGGTGCCTAATTGGGCTAGGTGCTGAACAAATATATAGTAACAGACATTCCCTGAGGAGAAGAGTTTGCATGCTGAACTTTGTATAATTACAGATACTTCAATCACATCTGAATTCTGGTGGATCGGAATTATATTTGTTATAAAACTCTAGTGTATTTAATACTTGGTCTAAACACCTGTCTACATTAGAAAATTGGTGTAGTTGTCAAAAACGTTCTGTCATTAATGAGCAACCCTGAACTGGAGCTGAAAACTGTTAATCTTCTGGTGTAGCTGGGACAATCTATTTTTGACACCTTTACAGAAAGATTGTTGCAATTACATTAATTTAGTTTAAATTCAGTGCTAATTTAGACTTGATTGCTGATGCTGGGTCTGAGTGAATACCCTGGGAGACAAAAAAATTTCCCATCTCAAGGGACAAAAAGAAATCAGGTGGGATCAACAGGGCATGCAGCGATATAAAATGACTTACTGGTGGGTCTGTGGTCTCTGTCCATAGATATGCTACAAATGGCAGCTGGGGATCCTCATACTGTAGGGGTGCCAGCAATTCATAGTGGCCCACTGTCATCATGTCTCTCGGCACCTAAGGGAACTGCATAAGCCACACAGAATTGCATGGAACAATGTGCACCGGTGTGTTTGTGAAGAAATGGTGTTCAGTTTTATTTTGTGAGTTAGCATGCCTTTCTGATTCCTATAATAAGTCGAAGATATTATTAGGATAGTAGGCAATATCTATGCCAGGATCTTTTGAGAATATAGTGTAAGAATCCTAGATTCTATATCTATAAAACCAGTGGGCAGAAATTCATGTTGCCTGATGGGATTATGAGACACAAAGAAGTGCATGTCATCAGTTGCGGGTTCAAAAGATATGACTACTTTAGCTGTGCACTGATCTATGGAGTATGCCAGCTCTAAAGACTATACAACACTTTGTTTCTGTTCTTGTATTTTACCCATTCTGGCCTTTATGTTGTAGGTTTTGGGAAGCAGGGTTTGTTCTCTTTTGTGTTTATCAGGGCTGGCTCCAGGTACCAGCTAAGGAAGCAGGTGCTTGGGGTGGCCAGTACAAAGGGGCGGCACTCCTTCCGCTATTGGGGAGGCACGTCTGGGTGTTCTGTGGGAATTCACCGGCAGGTCCCTCAGTCCCCCTCTTCCTATTTGAGCTGCCGCCGAAGTGCCACCAAAGAGGAGAGGGAGTGAAGGACCCACCGCCGAACTGCCTCCGAAAAATGTAGTGGCGTGATTGAGCTGCCACCGGCTGAAGTGCCGCCAATCGGCATTTTTTTTTCCGCTGCTTGAGGTGGCAGAAAACCTAGAGCAGCCCTGGTGTTTATTATCCTATGTTTTATAAAGCATGCTGTATAGTCATGGCGCAACATGCATAAGCCTTGAAACAGTTTAGCAATATGTTCTAGTCTCTTAACTTTTTCTGTCTGGGTTATGACTTCTTTCATTGGTTTTGTGACCTGAAGAAGGGCTCTGTGTAGCTTGAAAACTTGTCTCTTCCACCAACAGAAGCTGGACCAGTAGAAGATACTACCTCACCTGCCTTGTCTCAGTAATTTATATCGTTAGGGTACTGTCATGGCGGAGACAATTAGACCTTCTCTGCCCCCTGCTGGAGACATCAGCAGCCTGACACTTCCAAACCAAGGAAAATCTACACAGATCAGGTGACCAATAAGACAGTCTTCCAGAGGTCTAGAAGGGCCAGGAGGAAATATACTGACCAATCAGGAACCAGTGACCAGTTAAGCAAGTTGCCTGCTTTTGATTGGAGTGGGACTGGGAGAGACTGGAATAGAGGAGTGCTTCAGGGCTCACCCACATCAAGGCCTTGCCCTATGTGCTTGCATCTGAAGGGTAAAGGCGCAGACAGTTAAATCTTGAGTTGCAATTTTATTGCTTGATCAGAGACAGACGCCAAATTTACAGCATAGGCTATCCTGTCTCAAGCAGGCAGCCAACCCTGGCAGACTAAAGCAGGGAGGGGCTGCAATATGACGCGGGCCCTGAAGGGGGAACTGCAGAGAAACTCCTGCCTCCCACAAATGCTGCAATGCAAAGTGAAGCCCTAGGGATTAAGCACTCACCAGCTTCCCCCACTTTTTTCATAATGTCAGTTCAGGTTTCTTTTCTTGTTCCTTTTTCTTTTCAAAATAGTCTGGCCTGTGAAATGTCTGGGATCACTTGTGGCTTTCAGACAATTCTTCAAAGAAATCTCATTATGGCTCCATGCAATGGGCAAGTTACCTTTCTTTTTTTCCCACCCACATTGTCTGCTGTGGATGAGCACATCAGCTCTGCATCCAACCCTAACAGCCACCACACACTGCTTTTCAGAGCGCTTGGCATGGTTCCTGATGAATCACTTGGCCAGCCATGAATAGCAGATACATGATCTTCCATGGGCTTATCATCTTTTATGGTGAGTTACTACACACAGTGTAAACCTCACCCAGAGCATAGATAGTTCTCAGCATTAAGGAGTATGGAACCAGTCAAGTCCGGACAGATGAAGGCTTTGAAGATAATGTAAACTGTTTTCTTGTTGATGAAATAATCGAATACTTTTGTTATGCTTTTTCTATAAAATACTTCCCAGACATAAATCAATGTGGCAGCACCCAAGCCCTAAAGAAATGAGGAACTCTAAGTATAGTTTTCAGCACTTCATAACTACTCATTACGTTTATTTCCCAGTTTTCTTTGTTATTCGTTTCCTGTTGCTACTCAGAGCCAACACATTTTTGGCTTTTAAACTGAAGTGTGAGGCATTGCCTATCAGCAGGAAATATAATACAGATAAGATTCATATAAAATCTTTTGAACTGGTAAAATCTCTGGATGGGAAATGGATGTTAAATTGTTTACATTTGGCACGAGAAGAAAAAGTTCCATTTTTACATTCAAAGCGTTTCCACCTTTGTAAATGAAAACAAATCACATGGGTCATATAGTGTTCCACTTCTGTAAAATCCATCATAAGACTGATAAAAGCTTTCGTAAATCAGCAACTTTATCTGTAGCTTGTTTGAAAGTCTCATTCTGCAACTTAAAATGATATGGCCCTTTGCCCTGTGTTCCTCGGAAAAGTAGTGTATCAACAACGTGCTCATGACACAGTAAAAAGACCAGAACTTTAAATACTGTAGAAGTGTTTTGTTCTAGTCTAGGAGCTATATATAGCATTTTTCCATCCCCTTATAAATTTACTGTGCTAGAGTTATATTGTTAATTGACTAAGAGCATTTATACAGAACCTGCCTCTGATATTTGCTTCACTTTTACTTTGCTTAGTTTGCGAACAATAACATTTTCCAAAGTTAGGCCCAGGAATCTGTAACACCACCAAGTTACAAAATAATGATGTGTAAATCCTTGCCAGTTGTTTAAACATTAGGGTTACTGCAGTTGGCAATGAGTGAAAACCTCGGCAAAGAGATGCATTTTACATCACTTCCTGAATGTGGCCAGGCCATAGCTTGACTACCAAAAGCAAGCCTCAGAATACCCTCACTAGCTCTGGGAAACATCACTTGTGGGGCAGTTAGCTAAGTGTTGCAGATGAGTGGATCTGAGAGGATGAAGCAATCTCTGTAGTTTCAAGCTCTTATACAGAATTACTTTACTTTTCAAGGCTGGCAAAAAAGTAGCATTGGCTGAAAAGAAAGTTGAAGACTAGTTTTCCAACAGGAAACAACTGCAGCAGCTGAAGAAAGCCTCCGGGATCTCCATGAAAGAACTGTGGGAGCTGAAGATTCCCTTGGGAGGAGCATTGCACTGCAGGGATGGAGGGAACGCCATGCCCAGATCAGGTATGTGGGTTGGACTGACACCCAGAGAGTCAGTCTAATTTAGTGAGACTGGGCCAGATGTTGAAAGGCTGACTCTGCTTGGATATCTTCTGTGGTAGTTTCAAGGTCAGATCAAGCTGCATTGAGGAAGTCAGATAGGGATTAAGGTGGCTAGTGCCAGAGAACAGCTTGTTCTCTTGTCTTGCTGAGATTGCTGTGTGTAGGTTAGTCAAAGAGGAAACAGTTCTTTATTGTCACTGTACCTGAAACAAAAGTTGTACAATATATAATATGAGAAGATTAAAATATATCAAGCTCTTCTGTCTGTACCTCTCCAAAGATATCTGTAAACCAAGTAACAACCAGAGCTGTTTAAAATCTATCTCGTGTGTGTGTGTGTGTGTGTGTGTGTGTGTGTGTGTGTGTGTGTGTGTGTGTGTGTGAACATTCAAACCTGTATCCCACTCCCATCAGGAATGTTATACTGAAACATTCTTGGGTCAGTGAAAAAAGTGGATGATATAAGTGCACTTGTAAAATTGCCCAGTTTATTGTACTAAAGTGGAGAACATAACAGCACATCAGGAAAAAAAATCAATATCTCATTCATTAATATGGAGGATTTTCATTGGGTATTAGGCATTGAGGTAATAATGGTGATGTAGCTAAAATATTATAGCAACTCAGTGGTATTAATGGTATTTGGCACCGAGATTGGTAAAGGTGACCCTATAGCATATGCTTTCCTGATGAGATGACTGCCTCTGCAAAGACAGAAAAATGCTCTAAAACCAGGCTTCAAATAATTAGTCAGCCATTTGACATTTTTAAATAAATTGTTCACACTCCAAAAACTTCCTTTGGATTTCAGCTTGCATACATGTAAAACAGGTTGTGCAGTGCACTCAGCTGAGCAGTAAAGTAACTGACCTTTTTCTTTTTCTGCATTTGTGCCAAATCTTCTGAATACTCAACATTAGCACCATGAAAATAACTGATTTCTACAATGGCAGAGGGACTGATTCCTCTACTTGAGAGATGCAGTAGCTTATATTTCTCAGAAAGAATTGATAGGAGAACTCTCATTTGTTAGCCTGGATCATGAGGGATTAGCATATGCCATGTATGTTGGATCACACAAGTGGACTTGTGTTTTATTTTTTCCCTTGACACTTTATTCAGCACTGAAAAAATCAGATACTCTGAAGGATGAAATGGATGTTTGCTGGGGATGGAAGAAAGGGGAGATGTTAAGCATCATGCTGTGCAAAAGAAGAAAGGGGCACTTGGAAGCACAACATTGGAGTTTCTTCAGGATTTTGGATCATGTAATTCAGGCTGATAAAGGGTTTTTATGTAATTATTGTAAATGAGCACACTCTTAATGTATTAATGGGGCCTGTTCCTAAGAAAAAGGTGGCTGCAAAATTCAGAGTTCTAAATTGGAAAGTTTTCAATTCAAAAATAGCCATTTAGCTGAATTTTGTAAAAATGAGTGTTGAAATTGCATATAATGAAATGGTGACGTTTTAATGTGAAATTCACACATTGCTATTAACTAGCAGCCAGATTCTGACCTTACATGAACCAACACTGAGTTCAAATAGATTTAGTGCTAATAAGGGCAAAATTTGACTTAGTTTTTTAACGTACATGAATATGTCTGGGTGATTCTGATATTTATTATCCATCCTACTCTGCAGCTGACAAATTCCATAGGGAATGTGAGCTGCCTTTTGAGCCTCCATTCTAGTAATACTCTACAATTCTAATAAGAAAAGTCGGAGGTAGAAAGACATTTGTTGCCTGCTATTTGAAATCCCCCAAGTCATTGTTAGTATCTGCAACTATTAGATATAGTTCAAAGATAAATGCAAATCTGTTCTTTAATTCTAATTTTCTCTTTCATCGTCTTGAAAGACAATGTACTAAAGATGCAGCTAGCATCAGTTATGTCTTTCTTTTATAAGTTTGTGGAGAACTGCAGTTTGGACTTTAAGACTTCTACCTGTCACTGGTAATGTAGCTTTCTGTACAGAGCTAGGTGTAGTTTTCTCTTTAACATTTTGATCTCTTAAAGATGTACAGTAGCTCTTACAACTGCATCAAATTCCTGATTTCCCAGGCTTTTCTGGAGGTGTGATTCAGCAAAGCACTTAGGATATGCTTGATTTTAAGTAGAAGCTTATGTCCACGTCCACCCCTATTCAGCAAAATACTTCAGTCCCACTGACTCTTTACATGTACATCCCTGAATAGGGATGGACAGTGCTTAATTTGTAATGAAAGAGGTTCTGGGGCTCAAGCAATTAGGTGTAAGGACTCAAGCCATTTTTTTTTTTTACATTCATAACTGACATGGCAGGTGCCAGGGCTATGAACTGCTAAGCCTAGAGGCGCCGGGGCTCAGCCCTGGCAAGCCCTGGCAAAAATTAAGCACTGGGGGTGGAAATAAACCCGTGCTTAAATACCTAACAAAACAGAGGCTCTAGAGGAACTTCCAGTATTTAAAAAGTAAAAGGCAATGGGACTAATTCTCCTCCTGAGGATATGTGGAAAAGGAGCTATGACCGCTACAAGCAATTTTAAGTCAGTCTTCAGATAGAGGGATGCACAGGCAGCACACTTCAGCCTGCTGCGTTTCAATTCAAAGGTCAATTTTATATTGTTTTAGCTTTTGTGCAGCTTTTGAAAAATTTTGTTCAATGTTAGAATGGGCAGTGGTCAGGGAATCTGAACTTTGCAGAGTTACCTGCTTTCTTGTTAGCTTTCTTTTTGTAGAACTATCAGGGACAGACAAATGCCCACACTTCAGACTATGACAGGAGCCTGGGAGTCCCATCAGGTGGGGGGACAGAAGACCTGAGTGACTGATTGGTATGTGTGGGGATTGAACTAGATACTCTGGTAGGTGTTTCTCGTCCCTCGTTTTAAAAATTAGTGAGTTTTCCACTGTAATGGAGGTCAAGAAAGTTTGTTTCAGACAGTGACCACTGGCCATCTGCATTTTGCTTGCAGGGTGGAGGCTTCTGGTTGTGCCTTTATTGCATGGTTGGCAGAAGTCAGGACTTGGCCTTACCACTGTTAGGGTGAGCAGCAAGATGAGAGAGGACCTAAAGGTTTGGGACATGTTATTGTCAGAATATAATGGGCTATCTCGTGGCATGAAGAGTGGTTGTGGTTGCTAGATGCCAATTTGCAGGTCCACTCAGACATGGCAGGTGGCTTGGAATTCGGAGTATACTTCCAAGGACAGTGGTGTGTGCTCAGGGCTGGAGGAATGGAACATGAAGGGCATTACCAGAGGCATCACATTTCTGGAATTTTTCTGTGTTCTAATGGCTGACACTATTTGGGGTACAAGGTGCTAGGATAAGCAGGTTTGCTTCCGGAGTGACAGCACAGTAGTGGTGCAGACTGTAAGTTATTCATACTGCAGAGCCTTCAGGTGGATCAATATCAGGAACCAGTATCACAAACCAAAAAAAGGATCCAACATTGGTGCTTCAAGCCATGTGATCAAGATTTCCCACTTGGGCTGATGGAAAATTCTTTTGCACCCACAGGTGTTCTGAACTAACACAGCAGGTATTCAGATATGTGTGTTTCCTTGCTTCCATGGCTGCATCAGTAAACATCAAACCATGCTGAATAGTGATGGGCTTAAGAGCTGGATCCTGGCCTTAAAAGAGTGTTTTTTGGATTGTAGACCAAGGACAATCACTTGTGCAGAGAGCCCTTCCTGGTGGTCTGCAGAATGTAATATTTGAGAATCAAGCAAGAATGGGAGATAGGAGCCAAGGAAAGTCCATGAGAAGATTTTTCTTTTATGAAGCAGTTAAAGGAATTAATCCTCTTCTCTAGTACATTTCCTCATCCAATCAACTTCAGGGAGTCTTAATAACAGTTGTCAGTTAATTAACTTATACATTTTTGTTTATAAACTGGTGTGTGGGGTGTGTGTGTTTCTGTTTATATCTATGTTCATTCTATACAAAGTATATAAGTGTGTGTGTGCAGGGAATATTTGGCATACTTATGATCTAGTTACTGTACCTAAATGACCTTGCTTTGAATATGCCATGAATGTGTTCCAATCCCAGGTTAATTTAAATAATACCATAGTTTTGGGAAAGGAATTGAGTTCCATGAGATTTTCTTTATCAGTGTTTCCCATCTGGCTTGCTGTTACAAGCATTTAATCCTGTGTTTGCTGCCAATGTTTCCCAGAAAGCATGATAATTGCTTGGAATTTGTATGAACAGTTCCAGTCTGGTGCACAATTAGGGATGCACTATAAAATTTTCATTGCTCAATTTAGGTGAAGTTGTAAGATGGATGGGGAACAATAATGACCATAGTTGTAGCCTATAAAAATGACTACTAGAAATTTGTGAGAGAAAGAGAACTTAATGTTAGCTATTTTTTTTACCCCAAAATACCCCCATAGTAAGAGATTTTTTTAAACTGTGGCTGGCATTTTTTGACTTTCATGCCCCTTTTTCCTCCTCTGGAGTTTGTACATCTGAATCTGGATGCTTGTGTGTGTGTCTATCCACTGGAGGAAAGGGAATGGTGTTTTGAGCCTCTGAAAACATGGAATATCTCTTTTCCCCCTTTCAAAAAAAATGGTTCATGGTCTCATTCTGTTGACCCATGCACCAGTGGCCCAGGGAGGCATATGTCCATTAATGATTGGCATCTAGCATAAATATCCTATTAAGACTGGCAGATTAATCAATGGGAAATCGCTTGCACATGAGTGGCAGATCTGTCTTTCTAATGAACCACATGTGTTTCTTGCCACAGAGAGGACTGGTACTCCTGCTTCTTCTCTTATTTGCTTGTTTGACCTCTATGGTTTAACAAAATTGAATGGGATTAACACACATTTGCCACTAAAGTGAAAAGGAATTGTAATAGTAAATACTATAGAAGTTGGAGAATTTACAGCTTTCTAATGAACTTACTTATTTTTAATTTATAGGCAAAATTACTACCTTGCTGGAGGACTTGAGTATGCACAGAGCTTTAATGGTTGAGCAAAAGTGTATTGAAAATTTCACCTGCCTTTTGGAAGGAGTAGTGTGTGCTTCCCCTAGCAGCTGCTGACATGCGAATAGGGATGCTGAAGTATGGAAGACATTTCGGATATGGCATTTGGTTTGTGGAGTGCTGTGCAGCACCCTAGATAACCCCATAGTCTAACAATTAAAGGAGCTCTATGCTGGTATTGTGTTTGACTCGTGTATGGGAGTGCATGTGGCTTGAGATGGGGAAGGCTCCCTGTACCCATTCCCTTGCAGAACACAGTCCAGTATAGCCATACAGGAGCAGCCCAAATCGGTCCTGTATATCTGAAACCACTCTGGCATCTGCGAGTGTGAACAAAACTTGAGGGACATAAAGTAGATGCAAACATATGATCAATACAGACAAGAGAAAGTAAGTCAGCCTGCTGTTGCAGCTGCAGTCGTGATAAGAGTTGGGATTCCTGTTGCAGCCTGTGCCAGTGTTAGGCCTTTTATGCTTCTTGCTCTGTAATGTAGAAAAGTGAGGTCTCTTTTCATGTAGTTACATACAAGATACAGATTTGGTGCTCGTTATGTAAATAATTTACCATTAAACTATAGTAATAAAGATCTGTCTTTTGGGCAATAAGGGGTGTATATTTTACATTTCTTCTGAGTGCTAAATGAGTGTGCAATATGCTCCTAAGGAAGTTATTAAACTTAAATAATTGAATAAAACTGGTGCTCTTTTATAGTCAACAAAAGTTAATGTTTGTTACCTAATGCATATTTCCATTGACAACATTCTCTCCTAACATGAATAAACGCTATCAAAGGATCCTTCCTTATTCAAATAATTTTGAAAATATGTATCCATTAAGTGTAACCTTTCCCTTGAAAGAATAATAAATAAATCAGCTCTTTGTCTGGACACCTGCACATTCGCTTTCTCTGAAGAATCAGTTTGTGCTGATGATTTTCAACTGGGCTAAGTAGCAGGGAGAGGTTGAGACTTGGGAAATGCAGGGCTAAATTCTTGTATTATTGGTCATCCTAGACATTCAGTTTATATTTTCCCCAGTTTATATTCTGGGCCTGGGTCCATTCCTTTGTGCCTCTCTGTGGGAATCTTCAGATTGAGGGAAATACTGTACAGCCTAGAGCTGGCTCTATAACCCCCTCCATTTCTCCCAGCAGGCACAAGGCGCATTCCTGAGCTGTCCAGGAGATATGGGATAGAGCTGGAGTGTGCTGGAGTCATCTTTTATTGTATTTTAGCAATTGTGGCTCATCCAGACCCAGAAACCTAGCTCTGAATTCCTTTATCCACACAACCAGTAGAGCAGGGCAAACTTCATCACAAGGCTCCATCAGTGGACCCAAAATACGATCTAAATTGCCTTATAGCATTCGGCCAGTAGGTGGCATTGTGTGTAACATACCTTATTTAAGCTAACCTTACTCATACCTGGCAAAGTATTAAAGAATATTACGGAAGATGCATCTCTGCTATATCATTCTGAGAAGGAAGCTCTGCAGACAGTCCATATCTAATACAGAAGCCTGACTTGCTTGTAGCAGCCCTGCAACCTACTATGTTCAAAGGAGTATATGACAATGGATGACGTCTATGGGTCAGAGTGTAGGTCTTACTCTATGCCTGAAGTTTATGGCCTTTTTCTTAGGGTTGCTAGTGACAATATCAAGCAGTGCCAATTCTGTAGGAAGTTTTCAGTCTTTAGTGAAAGTTTTGCCTGAGTAAAGAGTGCAGGACACACTCTGAAAGGATTTGGATGGTTTTAATAACCAAAAAGACTTAAGAATGTAATTCTATATTAACGTATGCACTGCACTTATAGTAAAGAGTATCACAGGGCATGGCAAAGGAGTGTTCACACTTGGCAAGTAACATAATTAAGGACAAATTCAACTTGGAATTAGAAAACGTGATGGTTAGGATAACAGGGAGTGGGAGAGTTTGACTATTGAAATAGTTAAGGCATTCCACTCCACAGATTTGGCATTGATAATGATCTTACATTTACATGAGCTTCTCATCATAAAGGATCCCAAAGCATTCTGCAGACTTTATAAACTGATACACAGAGTGTGTGCAGAGATAGTCCCATCCACCACTGAAAGGCAATGAATTGTAATATGGAGGGAAATGTGGTAAATCTTTAACAGCACACAGCAACACCACACTGTGTTTTAGAACAGGATGTAAATAATCTCTTTTCCAAGTTGAGTTGTAGTTAAAGAGAATGTAATTCATTTACAAGTAATTTAATGACCCTTCCTTCTTGGAAAAGCACCATGAGAAATGTAATGCCCTGCAGAGCAAGTGAGACTTCAGTGTTTAAGTTCTCTTCCAAGGCCAACACAGAGAGAACTTCCTAGAATCAAATTCATCATCTGTCAGAAGATAAAGGGCTGATTGGATGCTACTGGATTTGAAACTTTGGTACCAGAGGGGCAGGGGTGGGAGGAAGAGGAGAAGCTGCAGAGCTGGGCAAGGTGAGAGGGGCTTTTAAGTGATGCAGTGTGGTGGGATTTGCTCCATCTGGCCCACTTACAATGTGCTAGAAACTGAATCTAAGCATGGGACGTTGAATATATAGCATTATGGCTGAATTCTCTGGTTTCTAAGGGCACTTTGTGTCACATAAGCAGTGCAAAGGGACTTGAAAATAGCTGGAGATAGCCAGTGGAAAGGGGCATTCTGTTGGCAGGGTATGAATAGAAGGGAATGTGGTGAAATAAGCCTGATTCTCCATTGACATAAAGTCTGTGATGTATATTACTCCAAAGGTACAGGCTGGAGTTAGCTTCTGCTGCTTTAACTTCCACTGGGGACAGTTGACTTAGGATGGGGAGCAGCAGTTGGCCATCTGCAGCTGCCTCTCTGCTATGTCTGGTCATTGTTTGAAGGTAGTGGCAAATTGGCGTCTTAATCTGAACAGGGTTTGGGGCCATTCAGTGTATTGATCCAACTCTGATGGTAGTTAAAACTGAATGGCAGAGTAGTTTACTAAATAAAATCATGTTATAAAGCTTCAGTAAGATATGCCCAGCACCCTAGGATCTTGTTATTAAAGTTGTTTGTTATGGAAAGTTGTCTCTTCTGCCAATCATATATGGGGTATGTTCATGAAGCTCACTTGAATATTGCTGCGGAATTACCTACTCCTATTCCAGAAGCTGGAATGAGGAAGACCAATTTTTGTAAATTGTTGGACTTTGCAGTAGACGTTAGAGAATACACTGTCTTTCTAGTTTGTGTTCAATCACTTCCCATTTTTTAAATGACAATTTATCCACTCTCAATTTGCAGAGAGAAGACCCTAGTACTCTTTTCATTTGGTAATTGTCCAGGAAGCCCATAGTATTGTATGAATATGTGGGACATTGAATATACTGGCTATTTAGAGCAATACAAAAAGTTGGTACCTATGTAGCTCCTTCAAACATATATATGTGTACCCAAGTAAGTGCACATGCAAAATGTTCAGTTAGGTGCACAATGCCAGTAGCTGCATGTACAAATAGCTATTTGTGCATGTTATTATCTGGATGATTAATGCAAGGGGATATATTGTGCTAGCTCACTACTGCCTTTGTTGCAGTTCTGTGTTAGTGCAATACCATTGAAATCAACAACATTACATTGGGGCAAAACTAGAGTAATGCGGTGATCATTCAGGCCCTTTGCACACTTAGATGTGGGTGCAGTTTAATGTGTATTTTCACAGAAACATTTCTGGATGCAGATGTTTTCCCTTTATCCCCTGTAGAAACAGCTACAAGTAAAGAATTTTTTTAAATGTTTTTTCTTTAGCCAATGTCTTATTGCATGTTATTTCATTTTCCCCCGGGGTATTCAAAATGAAGAATAGAAATGGGTTTAAATACAGGCATATTTTATGTTGCTTTATATGTAAACTCCTTAATGTGTATGAGGAAAATCAAATGGATAAAGAAGTATTAGAGGTCAGTGTTATTTAACCCACTTTAAATTACTTCGATCCTTTGGAGAAATGTTGATGACAAGCATCAGATCAACTTAGGCAGTTCTTTTGATGTTGAAGCCTCCTTATGGGCTTTTAGGATAAAGGCAAATTCACTGGTTTCCTACTTTAGTGTAATCCTGAGCTAGTCATACTTGAACTTTTGTGTTACAAGAGAATGTAATCATGAATTTAAAGCAAGAGCCTTATTCTGAAATTCATGGATACTTTACTTATAAGTACATGGACACAATATTCCATCATTGTGTTATGGACATTTAGGACTAAAACGTCAGTTCTTGAAACGTGGATGTATAGGATGGCATTAAGGAAGATGGGATTTATCGAAGTGTGTGGGGCAAACAGTGCAGCCTTCATATTAGTGAAGGCTATAAATCTTTGCAAGCCATATTCTAAAGTTAGCCCAGTTCTACACTAGAAACCTGTACTGGTATAGCAATAATAATTAGGGTTGTTACAAACGCTGTTACACTGGCATAAAAGTACTGTTGTTTGCAGAGCTTATTTTGTTCACCCAGCTGGTATAAGCCAACAAAAGCACACTTTTGCCAGCATAACCTGCCTTTATGGTGGGAGGATTTTCCACCATATCTGCTATAGAAGAAGAATAGTCCAGTGGTTAAGGGCTAGCCTAGGATTTGGGAGACCCTGATTCAATTCTCTGTTCTGCCACAGACTTCTTGTATCACCCTGGGCAAGTCATTTAGCTTTTTTTGTGCCTCAGTTGCCCATCTATGAAATGGAGATAATAGTATTGTCTACCTTACAGGGGCATTGAGGATAAATACATGAGAGATTGAGAACTATGGAAGAAAAGCACTATAGAAGAGCTAGCTATGATTATACAGGTATAACTTTATCAGCAAACCTTTTATAGTGTAAACTGGGCCTGAATCAACTTCAGCTGTCTCTGCTATGTAGTAGCCCAGCAGAGTTTAGTTCTCAGCAGTGCTCCGTACACAATACCACTTGCAATCATACTGCATATTCTGTTAGTGTTTTTCCATCATCTAACAATATCAGTCCCTCAAAATAATTAAATACTAGACAATAATTAGGCGTAGCGAAAGGGCCATATTAACGAATGGACAGTAAGGATTAGGGTATCACAGTTTGGGGAAGATGATAACATAGTTTTAGCATAAAAATAATAGAAAGGTGAGCTGTTTCTTCAATGATTTGTTTAAAAAATCCAGGGAGGGAGGCTGGAGGTTGCTGGGAATTTCCTTCAAAGAGGAAGGGTGTTGAGGCATGCATAAGTAGCTGCACCAGCCAGTCTAGTGAAAGAGCTATAGTTAACCATTCATAATGGAAGATTAGCATGCCAAGGGCACAGAGCAGGGTTCTGGGTGGGAGGAGGAACTGCAGAGCCAATAGGGTGACCAGGTGTTCAGTTTTCGACCGGAACACCCGGTTGAAAAGGGACCCTGGCAGCTCTGGTCAGCACTGCTAACTAGGTCGTTTAAAGTCTGGTTGGTGGTGCTGTGGCACTAAGGCAGACTAATCTCTACCTGCCCTGGCTCACACCATGCTGCACCTTGGAAGTGGCCAGCAGGTCCGGCTCCTAAACGGGGGAGTGGGCACCTGCCCCAAGCACCGGCTCTGCACTCTCATTGGCCAGAGACTGGGGGGTGGGGGCGATGCCTGTGGGCAAGAATGGACCGTGGAGTCCCCTGGTCCCCCGGCCTAGGACCTGGTCCTGCTGGCTATTACCGGGGCGTGAACAGCACAATGCCAGGAACCGCAGGCAGCCTGCCTGAGCCCCACTGCACTACTGACCAGGAGCTACCCAAGGTAAGCCCACATCCCAGCCCTGAGCACCCCCAAAACCCAGAGCAACCTCTCACACCCCAACCCCCTGCCTCAATCCGCAGCTCTGTCCTGCACTCCAAATCCCTTGGCCCCTTCCCCCAGCCTGGAGCCCCCTCCTGCATCCCAAGCCCCTCCCCCCAGCTGGAGCCTTCACCACCTCCCAAACCCCAACTCCCTGCCCCAGTCCAATGAACGTGAGTGAGGGTGAGGGAGAGTGAGCCACCAAGGGAGGGGGAATGTAGTGAGCAGGGGGTGGGGCTAGGGTGTTTGGTTTTGTGGGACTAGAAAGTTGGCAATCCTAAGAATCAAGTGAGTAAAGACAGATTTGCAGTCCAGTGGGAGTGCTGCTGGAGCCCTTTGATCTTTGAGCTAT
Source organism: Gopherus evgoodei (assembly GCF_007399415.2). Taxonomy (NCBI): domain Eukaryota; kingdom Metazoa; phylum Chordata; order Testudines; family Testudinidae; genus Gopherus; species Gopherus evgoodei. The sequence goes on from NC_044327.1 coordinate 33,568,131, forward strand.
TCATGAGGTGTGCAACTTTAATATCATGTCGGGACTTATGGTTTAAGAATATATGGGAGGTGTAGGCTCACCGTTTTGAGGGCCTATGGGAGCTTGCTGGCATGGTATGACCCTGTTAATGATTGATAGTACTAAGTAATACACAGAATGTTGACACAGATAATACAAATAAAAAATCTTTACCATCAACCTGATATTTAAAAGATTCTTATCACTTTGGTAAATAAGTATAATATTAATCATACTAAATTCTCTTTATGTTTAGGATTTCCAATTGAGTTTAAAATTAGAGACACTTTCCAGGATACTGAAATAAAGTCAGTTTATTGCAGCACTTTCTGGAACTTTGTTCCCCAGTATTCATGTGAACCATGAGCCCACTTCTGCCCTCTTTTTTGCATGCAGCTCTCATTAAATTCACTCGGAGTTGCATGTGTGTATCTGTGCACAGAGGTGCCCCATCTCTTCTAACAACCTCTAATTTTAGATATACTGTTTTCAAAACTTTAGTCTTTCGGGGAGGGTGAAAGAAAAGCCAGGACCATAATGATACCAGAATTTAGTGTATCTGTATCTGCAAAGAAAAGATCACTAGCAGTTTTGTATGGTAATTGCAATTTTATTCAATTGCCTCCTTACTCTCATGTTTGGTTTAAAATGTCTCTGGAATAGTCATCTCTAGATTTTTAGTTGAGTAATTCATGGGAAATCATGATGATGACGATGATTTTTTTTGAGGAGGAAGTCTTTTAATTTTTGTAAAGAAACATTTTATTATTAGCCTTTCATAATTTAAACAGAAAGGCAAAAGCCACAAAACTAGGCTGAAGCATCTTCTAGCACTAGGATTATTATTAGATAGTCTCTGGTGTGTGTGTCTTACAGTAAATTATGCAATTGAGAATTCATGGAAGTATGAGAGGACATGAAAATTAGGAAATGCTGGTCTGACCAAATGAATAATTTTCCCTCTCTAATTTCCTTCAAATTTAAGGGTACTGTAATTCATTCTTACCCAACACTTAGCAAAAAGCAGTGCCCATTTAATCTTTGTAATCCTGGCTTTGAAGCTGCTGCAGCTTTATAATTTTCTGTACAAGTAGCAATCACAGCCGTGGTTTTGATTAAATGATTACCCATAGGCCTGCTCTTGAGTGAAATGACAGATGTACTCTGAGAGAGAAGGTGGGTGAGGTGATATTTTTTTATTGGACCAGCTTCGGTTGGTAAAAGAGACTAGCTTACACAGAGCTCTACTCCGCTAAGATTCAGGAAGACACTGTGAACTTGGTAACTTTTGGGGGTGTGAGTTCCAGATAGCATTATGTACTATTACTAGGAATTATCTGCATCACAAAATATAATGCAATACTTGCTCTGACTAGCTTTTGTTGAAAGGGAGGTGGGGGGGAGGGTGATGAAGGTCAAACATCTCTTGAGTGCTTATAGCAAGTAGGTGTGTGAAATTGTGCGCCCATGTCGGCAAGTGCTGCCTCAGAAAAATCTTGAAGAGTCTGAAGACTTTTCTGCCTTTCTCTGTTGTGATTTAAAGTACTCATCCCACTCTTTGGCAATTTACCACAATTATGTGAATCATGTCGACTCTTCTTTTAATAAGAGGCTGACAGCCTGGTGTCTGAAAGGAAATTCTAAGAGATACCAGCCTGGGGATCTCTTTAAATGGTATTCTTGTTCATGTTTTTTTCCATTTATCTTCAAGTATCATTGTGGACTTTGGTATTGTGTGCAGCAGCACCCACAATGATATCAATGTAAAGTGAAACATTTGCACTGCGTAGCAAAATTGGTGTGAAAAGTTGAGAGATGCAGGCTTTATGGAGAGGGTAACATTTTGCATTGTTGCCTTGAATTTGTCTCCGTTTTCCATGAATACAAAAGGCAGTCTTTGTAGGACAAAAAACAAAAACCTATTTTAACAGCACGTTTCTTGTGTGTGTGTTCCTTTTTTGTGGAAAGCACTAATTTAATAAATTCCCACAGATGTACATAATACCCAGAAGTGCTGTCATAACCATACCGCTGCATCCTGGAATTGTGTTGCATGGGAACTTTACAGTTTCAGTAGAAATTTGAGATTATTGCACAACAAAAAGTCATTACAATTGAACTTAGGCAGAATATTCTTGATAGATAGATAGAGGAAAAGTTTTGACCCATACTCTGTTAAAAATTCACTTCTCAGAGGATTGCCAACTGCAGTCAATTTTCTGTGTGCTATATTGTATTTCTTCTTCTGGTAATTAATATAAGTGCAATTGTGGTACGTATTTCATATCAAACTCCCTTATGGCAATGGCCTCTGCTGCTGTACATTAGCTTGTTCACCTCATGGCTCCATGCCATGGAGTGCGAAGTTATTGGTCTATGTCAGTAGCTGCAACTTTTGAAAATGGGAAACAGAATGGGGACACAGAAAAGGCAGAGAATAAAAAAATAGAACAGATCAGGGGAAAGATCAGAAGAGAAAAGAGATAATGGGGAGAGAGTAAGAATGGAAGGAAGAAAAAGTTGAGTAATGAGCATGATAGAGAGAACAAGATACCAAGAGGGGCCACCTGTCTCTTAGTAATAGTAGTAGTAATAAATATTTATGTTACGATAGTACCTAAAGACTGCATCTGCAGTCAAGACTGGGCCCCAAAATTGTTCTAGGCACTATATCTAGAAGAGAGACGGAACTGGTCCCTTTCCTCTCCAGGCTGGTCTTCTCCCATTGTCTGTCTGTCTGCTTTTCTCTCTCTCTCTCTCTCTCTCTCTCTCTCTCTCTCTCTCTCTCTCTCTCTCTTCGGTTTTTTTTGGAAGATGTCACCTTCACAGAACTTTGACAGAAGGGTGAATTCTCCACCTCACCACCAACCCCCACCCCCACCCCCATAAAAATCTGTGTTGTCCTTGAAATGAGCAGGCATGCTATTTGGAAGAAGAGGATGAAAGAAAGAAGGGATGCAACAGAAATGAAGACGCTGATAGCAAAAGAGTTGCTTCCTTCCCTATTCATTTTCTCTGACTTTCTTTCTAGTTCCTCTCCCTCTTTGTTTTATTATCCTTGACATAGTCTCTCCTTCTCTTCCCCACTGTTCAAAACACAGTTCTTTTCTTGTGATTTGAAGTTGTAAGCCCATTGTCCATTCAGATCATTTCTTAAATCCTTCAAGGGGACAACCAAAGTTGTCTAGTTTGGCTCCACGCCTCAGCATCAGTTTTGATCTTCCCCACCTTAAAGTCTGTCATCATTCCCCTTCTCCCTTATGCCATATGTATTTTAAAAACAACCACAGCTGTCTGTCGTAACATCTTCTCCTTTGAAAAAAATCTCTTTCACACACTGTCCATGGTGTTAGCTGTTCATAACACTATTAGTAAAACTCCCAGCAATGTGATAGGTGCTTTACAAGACACCCAAACAGATGGTCTCTGGCTTGTAGAGCTTGCAGTTGAAAAAAGAGAGACAAAGAATAGACCAAGTGTACTTGCAGGCATACAGCAGAAAAAGTCTCGGATTTCATATAGGTACGTGGTGTTAGTATTGCTCTTATTGTTGACTAGTTACTTGTGGGCATTGTGAAAAGTGTGACTCTTCAGTGGAATTTAGCTGGACAGAGAGAGGGATTGGCTTCTGGACCAAAGGTACCATCTGGGTGGATGGTCTGCTAACTGCAGCCATTGGTAATCCTAAC